>NW_027013242.1:0-16740 GCF_036934945.1 Oncorhynchus masou masou | reverse complement strand
AAAGAAATTAATCGAAGGCAGACGTCGGGAGGTTGAAATTGCCAAGTACGAAGAGCGGTGAGCCATTGGCTGGAAATGAGCTTATCAAGGTGTCAAGCTTATTGAGGAACACTCCATGGTTACCTGGTGGGCAATAGTTGACAATAATGTTAAGCTTGAGTGGACAAGTGACAGCATGGCTTTGAAATGCGGAGATGGACAGGTGAGAGAGGCTGAAAAAAGAAAATCTCCACTTAGGACAAATGAGTAGACCTGTGCCACCACTGCGACAACCAGATGCTTTTGGACTATGAGAGAAAATGAAGTCAGATGAAGAAATAGCAGCTGGAACTAGCAGTGTTTTCTGGGGGATCACCCCAGAGAACACTGTCAGGGCCAAAAAGTCAAGGGACTGAAGGGCAGCATAGGCTGAGATGAACTTGGCATTCTTGACCACAGATCGGCAGTTCCAAACGCTGCCAGAGAACCGGAATGGGTTGTGCACTGAAGTGTACACTAAATTAGAAGTGTTGCAGCCAAGGGGTGGGGAGCGTTTGTAAAGCCTACATGGAGAGGAGCGAACAGGTATAGAAAACAAACACATATTTGCCAAAGCTACAAAAAGAAAACATTTGATAATCGGAAAATAACTAAGGTAAGATACTTACGTGAGAGAGTGTTGTGGAGCCTTCCTCTCTTTCCTTCCTCAAATAACTCCACAGAACAACTCGGCAGAACAGAGCGAGCGGGTTGGAGCGAGCGGGTTGGAGCGAGCGGTCGCATCTACACTTCGGTCCGCAGGTAGTATAACTTTTCATTACATTTTTCATTACATTTCATTATAGTACAACGGTTTGATTTGTCTAATCTTAGCAATTTCTTCTTAGCTAGCTACATAGCCGTCTTTGTATCAAAGATAATTGCGTAATTATCGTGATTGTCGTCCTAACGTAGTCTACACTGCTATCTGCCCAGCAGCTAGCTAAGCAACTAGCTAACGTCCACTGTCCACCAGCACTGTAGAAACTATTACACTCAACTGAACGACTCGATTAGTGAAGTGTTAGCTAGCTACATAGTTGTCTTTGCTGTCTTCGTATCCAAGATAATTGTGTAGTTTAGAGTGTGTAGACTTAGAGTGATTATCTTAATTTACCGAGGTTAGCTAGCCAGCTATTTGTCGTCCTTAACATAGAGATGCTGCTAGCTAGCTAGCCAACAACTAGCCAACCTCTACCGAATAGAACTTCAACCCCAACTTCCGCTTCGCTCCACAGGTAGTATCACATTTTCATTTCACTTCATTACAGTACAATGGTTTGATTTGTTTGATCGTAGCTAGCTAGCTACATAGTCGATCTTTGTATCTAAGACAATTGTGTAGTCTAGAGCGATTTTCTAGGTTAGCTAGCCAGCTATTGTCGTTCTTTTAACGTAGCATTAACGTTAATCAACACTGCTAGCTAGCCAGCTGGCCCCGAATAGCAGCACTGTAGAAACTATTACAGTACAACGGTTTGATTTGTTTGATCGTAGCTAGCTAGCTACATAGCCGTCTTTGTATCTAAGACAATTGTGTAGTCTAGAGCGATTTTCTAGGTTAGCTAGCCAGCTATTGTCGTTCTTTTAACGTAACGTAACGCAATCAACACTGCTAGCTAGCCAGCTAGCCCCCGAATAGCAGCACTGTAGAAACTATTACACTCGACGGAACGACTTGATTAGTGTAGTGTCAACATCGCAGCCACTGCCAGCTAGCCTACAAAGTCAACAACGCAGCCACTGCCAGCTAGCCTACTCCAGCAGTACTGTATCATTTCAATCATTTTAGTCAATAAGATTCTTGCTACGTAAGCTTAACTTTCTGAACATTCGAGGCGTGTAGTCCACTTGTCATTCCAATCCCCTTTGCATTAAGCGTAGCCTCTTCTGTAGCCTGTCAACTATGTGTCTATCTATCCCTGTTCTCTCCTCTCTGCACAGACCATACAAACGCTCCACACCGCATGGCCGCGGCCACCTAATCTGGTGGTCCCAGCGCGCACGACCACGTGGAGTTCCAGGTCTCCGGTAGCCTCTGGAACTGCCGATCCTGCGGCCAACAAGGCAGAGTTCATCTCAGCCTATGCCTCCCTCAGTCCCTCGACTTCTTGGCACTGACGGAAACATGGATCACCACAGATAACACTGCTACTCCTACTGCTCTCTCTTCGTCCGCCCGTGTTCTCGCACACCCGAGAGCTTCTGGTCAGCGGGGGTGGTGGCACCGGGATCCTCATCTCTCCCAAAGTGGTCATTCTCTCTTTCTCCCCTTACCCATCTGTCTATCGCCTCCTTTGAATTCCATGCTGTCACAGTTACCAGCCCTTTCAAGCTTAACATCCTTATCATTTATCGCCCTCCAGGTTCCCTCGGAGAGTTCATCAATGAGCTTGATGCCTTGATAAGCTCCTTTCCTGAGACGGCTCACCTCTCACAGTCCTGGGCGACTTTAACCTCCCCATCTACCTTTGACTCATTCCTCTCTGCCTCCTTCTTTCCACTCCTCTCCTCTTTTGACCTCACCCTCTCACCTTCCCCCCTACTCACAAGGCAGGCAATACGCTCGACCTCATCTTTACTAGATGCTGTTCTTCCACTAACCTCATTGCAACTCCCCTCCAAGTCTCCGACCACTACCTTGTATCCTTTTCCCTCTCGTTCTCATCCAACACTTCCCACACTGCCCCTACTCGGATGGTATCGCGCCGTCCCAACCTTCGCTCTCTCTCCCCCGCTTCTCTCTCCTCTTCCATCCTATCATCTCTTCCATCTGCTCATACCTTCTCCAACCTATCTCCTGATTCTGCCTCCTCAACCCTCCTCTCTTCCCTTTCTGCATCCTTTGACTCTCTATGTCCCCCTATCCTCCAGGCCGGCTCGGTCCTCCCCTCCCGCTCCGTGGCTCGATGACTCATTGCGAGCTCACAGAACAGAGCTCCGGGCTGGCCGAGCGAAATGGAGGAAAACTTCCTCCCATGGACCTGGCATCCTTTCACTCCCTCCTCTCTACATTTTCCTCCTCTGTCTCTGCTGCTAAAGCCACTTTCTACCACTCTAAATTCCAAGCATCTGCCTCTAACCCTAGGAAGCTCTTTGCCACCTTCTCCTCCCTCCTGAATCCTCCCCCCTCCCCCCCTCCCTCTGCAGATGACTTCGTCAACCATTTTGAAAAGAAGGTCGCGACATCCGATCCTCGTTTGCTAAGTCAAACGATGCCGCTGGTTCTGCTCACACTGCCCTACCCTGTGCCTAACTCTTTCTCCCCTCTTCAGATGAAATCTCGCTTGGTGACGTCGTCGCCCAACAAATCCTGCCCGCTGACCTCATCCCCTCCTCTTCTCCAGACCATTTCCGGAGACCTTCTCCCTACCTCACCTCGCTCATCAACTCATCCCTGACCGCTGGCTACGTCCCTTCCGTCTTCAAGAGAGCGAGAGTTGCACCCTTCTGAAAAAACCTACACTCGATCCCTCCGATGTCAACAACTACAGACCAGTATCCCTTCTTTCTTTTCTCTCCAAAACTCTTGAACGTGCCGTCCTTGGCCAGCTCTCCCGCTATCTCTCTCAGAATGACCTTCTTGATCCAAATCAGTCAGGTTTCAAGACTAGTCATTCAACTGAGACTGCTCTTCTCTGTATCACGGAGGCGCTCCGCACTGCTAAAGCTAACTCTCTCTCCTCTGCTCTCATCCTTCTAGACCTATCGGCTGCCTTCGATACTGTGAACCATCAGATCCTCCTCTCCACCCTCTCCGAGTTGGGCATCTCCGGTGCGGCCCACGCTTGGATTGCGGCCCTACCTGACAGGTCGCTCCTACCAGGTGGCGTGGCGAGAATCTGTCTCCTCGCCACGCGCTCTCACCACTGGTGTCCCCCAGGGCTCTGTTCTAGGCCCTCTCCTATTCTCGCTATACACCAAGTCACTTGGCTCTGTCATAACCTCACATGGTCTCTCCTATCATTGCTATGCAGACGACACACAATTAATCTTCTCCTTTCCCCTTCTGACGACCAGGTGGCGAATCGCATCTCTGCATGTCTGGCAGACATATCAGTGTGGATGACGGATCACCACCTCAAGCTGAACCTCGGCAAGACGGAGCTGCTCTTCCTCCCGGGGAAGGACTGCCCGTTCCATGATCTCGCCATCACGGCTGACAACTCCATTGTGTCCTCCTCCCAGAGCGCTAAGAACCTTGGCGTGATCCTGGACAACACCCTGTCGTTCTCAACCAACATCATGGCGGTGGCCCGTTCCTGTAGGTTCATGCTCTACAACATCCGCAGAGTACGACCCTGCCTCACACAGGAAGCGGCGCAGGTCCTAATCCAGGCACTTGTCATCTCCCGTCTGGATTACTGCAACTCGCTGTTGGCTGGGCTCCCTGCCTGTGCCATTAAACCCCTACAACTCATCCAGAACGCCGCAGCCCGTCTGGTGTTCAACCTTCCCAAGTTCTCTCACGTCACCCCGCTCCTCCGCTCTCTCCACTGGCTTCCAGTTGAAGCTCGCATCCGCTACAAGACCATGGTGCTTGCCTACGGAGCTGTGAGGGGAACGGCACCGCAGTACCTCCAGGCTCTGATCAGGCCCTACACCCAAACAAGGGCACTGCGTTCATCCACCTCTGGCCTGCTCGCCTCCCTACCACTGAGGAAGTACAGTTCCCGCTCAGCCCAGTCAAAACTGTTCGCTGCTCTGGCCCCCCAATGGTGGAACAAACTCCCTCACGACGCCAGGACAGCGGAGTCAATCACCACCTTCCGGAGACACCTGAAACCCCACCTCTTCAAGGAATACCTAGGATAGGATAAGTAAGCCTTCTCACCCCCTTAAATGATTTAGATGCACTATTGTAAAGTGGCTGTTCCACTGGATGTCAGAAGGTGAATTCACCAATTTGTAAGTCGCTCTGGATAAGAGCGTCTGCTAAATGACTTAAATGTAAATGTAACAGTCTTTGTTTCCGCAATGGCCTTAGTTTTGCGACAAAACCACCACTGACATGACCGCATGGGAGGCTGAAGTACTAACACTACATTCCAACAGAACAAACCCCAAGCATACAGCCAAAGAAATTCTGGAATGGCTTCAGAACAAGAATGTGAAAGTCCTAAGGTAACCCAGCCAAAGCCCAAATCTGTGGAAAGACTTGAAGACTGCTGTTCACCGCTGAACCCCATCTAATTTAACTTCTTAGTGATCCCTTTGCGCGCCAATCCCGTTTTGGCAACACCCAGTGAAATAGCAGCGCGCCAAATTCAAAAACAGAAATACTCATAATAATAATTAATGTATCATACAAGTGTTATACATCGGTTTAAAGATTAACTTCTTGTTAATCCAGCCACAGTGTCAGATTTAAAAAAGGCTTTACGGCCAAAGCAAACCATGCTATTATCTGAGGACAACACCCCAACAAACAAACACATGAAAATCACATTTCAACCTGCCAGGCGCGACACAAGAATCAGAAATAACGATATAATTCATGCCTTACCTTTCAAGATCTTCTTCTGTTGGCACTCCAATTTGTCCATTAAACATCACAAATGGTCCTTTTGTTCAATAAATTCTGTCGTTATATCTCCAAAATGTCAATTTAATGGCATTTGATCCAGAAAAACACCGGTTCCAACTTGCGCAAAATGACTACAAAGTATCTAATATAGTTACCTGTAAACTTGATCCAAACATTTCAAACAACTTTCCTAATCCAAATTTAGGTATTTTTAAACATAAATAATCTATAAAATTTAAGACAGGATAAACTGTGTTCAATACCTGATGAAAACAAAGTGGAGCGAGCTTTCAGGTTGTGCGCCCCAACCACAACAGTACACTAGACTCGACCCTTGTTCTGAACAGCCCTACTTCTTCATTTCTCAAAGGAAAAACATCAACCAATTTCTAAAGACTGTTGTCGTCTAGTGGAAGCGATAAAACTGCAAGCAAGTGCCTTAGAAATCTAGATCCACATGAAAACCCATTGAAAAGAGAGTGACCTAAAAAAAAAAATCCTGGATGGTTTGTCCTCGGGGTTTCACCTGCCAAATAAGTTATGTTATATTCACAGACATAATTTTAACAGGTTTAGAAACTTTAGAGTGTTTTCTGCAAATCTACCAATTACATGCATATCCTAGCTTCTGGGCCTGAGTAGCAGGCAGTTTACTTTGGGCACACTTTTCATCTGGATGTGAAAATAGTGCCCCCTAGCCTTAAGAAGTTTTAACAGAGTTTGAGAAAATCTTCAAGGAAGAAAAACCCCAAATCCAGATGTGCAAAGCTGATACAGACATACCCAAGACAACTCAAAGCTGTAATCGCTGCCAAAGGTGCTGGGACTGAAATGCTTTTGTAAATTAGATTTCTGTATTTCATTTTCAATAAATGTGCACAAATTTAAAAAACATGTTTTCACTTTATCATTATGGGGGTATTGTTTGTAGATGAGTGAGATTTTTTTAAATCAATTTTGAATTCAGGGTGTAACATAATAACATGTGGAATAAGTCAATCAAGGGGTATGAATACTTTCTGAAGCACTGTAGTTCCAGAATCTTCTCATTGCCACTCATCAATATTAGCCTACATTTAAGCTATTGTTTATATATGTATTTCACACTATGTCGGAGTAAAAAGCAGAGTAAAATGTTGGTATGGATGTCAATGTTCATGTCATCGTTACCAATCATCTGTATTACACTTTAAAAAAAGACTCAAACTACCACCACAGATTTTTATATGGCTAGCTAAACCTAGGCCTTATCAATAATGAATTGAATCTTGCTTATTGACAATGTTAGGCATGTCCATGCTCAGCCATAATGCAATTTACAGTAGGCCTAGCTCCTATGTCAGTGTGAATGCTATTGAAGCCATGCTGAGAACTGAGAACAATGTGGACTGCAAATGGGTTAACATATTTAGCAAAGATAGGTCTACATTTTGTTATTTCGTTTCTGTACGCCATTTAACAACCTATAATGGACTAACATTGGAATTGGAGAGTTGATTCCATTGCAATACATAAAAGACGGTAAAAACGCAACTTGAAGCAACTACATATTTCATCATGGAGCACGTTTTTATTGGCTAGTGAGGGGCCAAGCCTCGACACACCCACAACTCGTTTATTCTTCAAAACCCAGCATTTTCGCGCTAACGCCAGCAAGTATGCAGATAATTGTTTTGGGGAAAATAGCAAAAGTATTTCTGACACACCCCTGAACCTATAGCGCTACCGCCTGCGCTTATATTTACCATTGCATTAGGTGTGTTAAAATAGAGCCCATAGACAGAGCTATGGTCATAGTTTTAACAATATTTTGAGGTTGTATAGTGTTTGTTTACTTTCACTTTCTTCACAAACATTGGAGTAAAACAAACTTATTTTGGGGGTTCTGATGGGGTATGACAGTTGAACTAAGCTCATGAGGCATTTATAAATTCGATTTTTCAAGAATCAATGGGTGCATATCATTCATTTATATACCGAACAAAAATATAATTATTTATTTTTACTCTTCTGTGCTTGTAGTTGATCCCGCAAACCATTTTTGGATATTTTGTTTCGTTACAGAGATAATTAGTTGTCACATTTTGCTGAGTCATCACTTGCCATTGCCTATAATGCAATATGCAAATATGTCTAAAGCATATTAGAAATCACTCTAAAAAAGATCCACACCAACTCGTATTCCACATTTACATTACATTTACATTTAGATCCACCAGAACTCAAATTGGTGAATTCACATTCCATCAGAATCCCATTCTGAATGATGTATCTGCACTCAATTTATTGTTTCACTGTGCCAGAAATCCTTATTTTAATGATGTTGTTTACAACAACGAAAATATACAAATATGTATTTATGGGACCGTGGAAAATCTTGAAAAAATATCCTATCCTGTGTGGCTCAGTCGGTAGAGCATGGCGCTTGCAACGCCAAGCGTCGTGGTTCGATTCCCGCTGGGAATACCCATATACAAATATGTATTTATGGGACCGTGGAAAATCTTGAAAAAAATGTAGTAACGAGACATCAATCAGAATGGGATTCTGATGTAATATGAGTTAGTTTGGAGCGTTTTGCAGCGTTTTTGGACATGCTGGTTAGCATTTCACTGTTAAAGCTGGTTTACACTCCGCCTAACGACATGTCTGTAGACAATTGTAGACATCAAACTTATTGTCGTTATGAAAAAGTAGAAACACAAAACGACAGCCTCTGCATAATATCAGCAGCCTGGTGCTCCAAATAGCATAATTTCTCCATTTTTACACCAATAAAGCCGCCCGTTTAAAAATAAATTAAGTAAATGGCAAACCTAGCAAGCCAGGCAACTAAAAGTAATTTTCTAAACATTGTTTTGGTTCGATGCTAGTTGGCTAGCCAGTTCAAATAATGACCATAGTATAGACGACAACGTCTTAACTTTAGCTTACAGAAAATAGCTTACTGCCACAGTGTGACAAAATAAAAGTAGGCAATTCTATCCGAGTATTTTAGAACTCCTGCATCTTGTCACAGGAGGATTTGGTCTGGTAGCTGAGGGCAGTAAGCACGACAACGTACAGTCGCAGAGACATTGTGGGCGTTCATAAATTCAGAGCGTTTCGCTCCCGGAGTGTTCAGAGCGCACACTGGACCCTCTGGCCGAGGAGTAGGGTTCATCGAGCGTTCTGACCACATCGATGGCAGTCAAGCACCCAAGCTAACTGGCTAACGTTGGCTAGCTGGCTAGATACTTCCAGATACAAATGAGAGAACACCTCACTGACCATTTTACTACTACCTAGCAGAGCTGGTTAGGCTGTTTTCATGTTATCCAGAGCGTTGGTGACTGTAACTGTGCTGCTGGCAACAAATTAAATGTTGTTTTTTTTGCCAGATGAGAGTGCTCTGAAATCGGGTCGATAGCCAGAGCCTGGACTTTTTCTAAACTTACAGCCTTATTCTAAAATTGTTTAAGTAGTCCCCACCTCATTTCTACACATAATACACCACAATGACAAAGAAATAACATTTTTTTTTTCTTTTTGCAAATACCACATTTACATAATTATTCGGACCCTTTACTCATTACTGTGTTGAAGCACGTTTTGCAGCGTTTACAGCCTCAAGCCTTCTTGGGTATGACGCTACAAGCTTGGCACAACTGTATTTGGGGAGTTTCTCCCATACTTCTCTGCAGATCCTCTCAAGATCTGTCAGGTTGGATGGGGAGCATCGCTGCACAGCTATTTTCAGGTGTCTCCAGAGATGTTCAGAGACTTGTCCCGAGGCCACTTCTCCGCTGTCTAGGCTGTGTGCTTAGGGTCGTTGTCCTGTGGGAAGGTGAACCTTCTCCCCAGCCTGAGGTCCTGAGCACTCTGGAGCAGGTTTTCATCAAGGATCTCACTGTACAGTACTTTGCTCCGTTCATCTTTCCCTCGATCCTGATTAGTCTCCCAGTCCCTGCCACTGAAAAGCTTTCCCACAGCATGATGCTGCCACCACCCTGCTTCACCGTAGGGATGGTGCCAGGTTTCTTCCAGATGTGATGCTTAGCATTCAGGCCAAAGAGTTCAATTTTGGTTTCATCAGACCAGAGAATCTGGTTTCTCATCGTCTGAGAGACGCTTAGGTGCATTTTGGCAAACTCCCGCAGGCTGTCATGTGTATTTTACTGAAAAGTGGCTTCCGTCTTGCCACTCTACCATAAAGGCCTGATTGGTGGAGTGCTGCAGAGATGGTTGTCCTTCTGGGAGGTTCTTCCATCTCCACAGAAGAACTCTGGAGGTCTGTCAGGAGTGACCATCGGATTCTTGTCCACCTCCACGCCATCTCCACTTCTATAGACAGTTGTGTGCCTTTCAAATCATGTCCAATCAATTGAATTTACCACAGGTGGACTCAATCGAGTTGTAGAAACATCTCAAGGGAGGATCAATGAACTCTCAGAGCAAAGAGTCTGAATACTTATGGAAATAAGGTATCTGTTTTTTAAAATTTTCAATACATAAAAAAAAACAATAATTGTAATCTATTTTAGAATAAGACTGTAACGTAACAAAATGTGGAAAAAGGGAAGGTGTCATGTCTTATTATGTCTTGTTCCTGTTCTTTTCTTCACTCTGTCTCTCTCTGCTGGTCTTATTAGGTTACCTTCTCTTTCTCTCCTCCTCCAGCTGTTCCTCATCTCTCTAATCAGCTCTGTTCCACCCTTTTTCCCCACCTGTTCCCTTTTTCCCTATGATTAGGTCTCTATTTCTCTCTCTGTTCCTGCTTCTTTCGGTGTCAGATTCTCGTTTGAGTTTTCTCATGCCAGAAACAAACTATCGTCTCGTTTGTCATCCTTGACCTATCCTGTCGGAATCTGCCTGGCAGGTGCATCCTGTACTCAGCTAACTGTCTTTCGCTTGCACTGTGTCCAGCCCATCTGATGCTACGTGAGATCAGGTGCTCACTGTTCCTCTACGACCTCGCGCCCTCTACCCAGAGCGACCTGCAGCCTGTCGCCGCTAACCAAGCTATTCTCTCCTCTGCTGCTAAGAAGGGAACTCTCTTATAATTATCAGAGGACTTTATGTTTCATTTGTCGCCCTCTCTGCGGGTTGTCTATTTTTTCCATTTTCTACATCTGGAAGAGGATCTATGTCTTCCCTGTGTTCACATTAAAGAACTCTGTTTTTGTTAAACCGCTTTTGGGTCCTCACTCAAGTGCATAACAGAAGAATCTGACCAGATGGACCCAGCGACTCCGGATCCTTTCCACTCAGCCGTCGAGATCAGGGAGCGATGCTAGGCAGACACGGGAGCAGGTGTAATTGTCTGCTGCTCGACATGCCGTTGAGACCCTGGCCGCCCAAGTCTCCGACCTCACAAGACAGGTTCACCATCTCCGCCTCGATCCACTGGCCACTTCCAGGGCTTCCGAGTCTCCGGAGCCCAGGATCAATAACCCGCCGTGTTACTCTGGGGAGCCCACTGAATGCCGCTCATTTCCTCCACTCAGTGTGATGTTGTGTTTTCTCTCCAGCCCAACACTTACTCCAGGAGCACAGCCCGATCGCCACGTCATTTCTCTCCTTACCGACGGGCTCGTGAGTGGGGCACGGCAATCTGGGAGGCGAGGGCTGAGTGTATTAACCAGTATCAGGACTTTAAGGAGGAGATGATACGGGTTTTGACCGTTCTGTTTTTGGGGAGGAGGCTTCCAGGGCCCGTCTTCCCTATGTCAAGGGAATCGATCCATCACAGATTACTCTGGTGAGTTTCGCACTCTTGCTGCCTCAAGTGACTGGAACGAGCGGCTTTGCTCGCTTGTTTCTGGAGGGTCTCCTCGCTGAGGTTAAGGATGAGATTCTCCGGGAGGTTCCTTCCAGGACTCCTTGATAGCTCTCTATCGCATAGAGCGACGGTTTGATCTTCGTCGCGAGCTCGTGGAAAGGAGCTCGCGTTCTCCGTTGATCCCCTCTCCACATCACTGCCCCTCTTCTTCACGCCACCTCCTCGGGGATGCTGAGCCTATGCAGCTGGGGGCATCCACATCTCGGCTAAGGAGAAGGAACGGAGAATCACCAATCGCCTCTGTCTCTACTGCGGCTCCGCTGGTCATTTTGTCACTTCATGCCCAGTAAAAGCCAGAGCTCATCAGCAAGAGTGAGGGCTACTGGTGAGCGCAACAACTCAGGCCTCCTTCTGATCCTGCACTACCTTTTCGGTCCATCTCCGCTGGACCGGTTCATCTGCTTCCTGCAGTGCCTTGATAGACTCTGGGGGCGGAGGGCTGTTTTATGATGAGACCTGGAAAGCTCTGGGAACATGACATTCTCTCAGACAGTTAAGGGATCCCACGGCCTTGTTCGCTTTGGATGGTAGTTCTCTCCCCAGATTCAGGCGTGAGACGCTGCCTTTAACCTCACTGTCTCTGGTAATCATAGCGAAACCATTTCTTTTTTTATTTTTCGTTCACCTTTTACACTGTTGTTTTGGGCCATCCCAGGCTAGTTCGTCATAATCCTTCTATTAATTGGTCTAGTAATTCTATCTTCTCCTGGAATGTTTCTTGTCATGTGACATGTTTAATGTCTGCTATCCCTCCTGTTTCCTCTGTCTCTTCTTCACAGGAGGAGCCTGGTGATTTGACGGGGGTGCCGGAGGAGTATCACGATCTGCGCACGGTGTTCAGTCAGTCCAAGGCCACCTCTCTCCTCCACACCGGCCATATGATTGTAAGTATTGATCTCCTTCCGGGAACTACTCCCCCGGGGTAGACTATACTCTCTGTCGGCTCCCAACGTAAGGCTCTCGAGGATTATTTGGTCTGTAGCTCTCGACGCCGGTACCATAGTCTCCTCCTCCTCTCCCGCCGGAGCGGGGTTTTTTTGTTCAGAAGAAGGACGGGTCCCTGCGCCCCCATGCATAGATTATCGAGGGCTGAATGACATTACAGTTAACCTTATTGAAACTCTAGTCTTTCATTTTGGATCCTGCAGGGAGCCAGTTTTTAAACAAGATATTTTGTCACAAAAAGATGCTCGACTATGCATATAATTGATAGCTTTCGAAAGAAAACACTCTGACGTGTCCCAGAACTGCAAACCGATATTTTCTGTGCACGCTCCCTAGAGCTGAGCTTCAGGCAAAACCAAGATAGACGGCATCCAGGAAATGAGCATTTTTGATTTTTTGAGGACTCTGTTTTCCATTGTCTCCTTATATGGCTGTGAATGCAGTGAGCGTCTGTCGTCTTTTGAGAACTGTCGTTTCCCCAAGGTGTCTGCAGCATTGTCCCTTTTCGGTTCGTTATTTGTAGGGCATATCATTGGGAAGATTGACCATAAGGACCAGGCATTTCATTGGTCCGTTCCTAAGTCCTGCGCCGAGCTTGGTGCGCAAAAGTCAGCTGCAAGTATTTTTCCACAGAATTCAGAGGAGAATGCAGGCACCACGAACGATATATCAATGAAGAGATATGTGAAAAAACACCTTGAGGGAGCTTGATTCCAAACAACGTTTGCCATGTTTCGGTCGATATTATGGAGTTAATTCGAAAAGGGTTTACGTTGTAGGTGACTGAATTTTGGTTCCGTTTCGGTAGCCAAATGTGATGTACAAAACGGAGCGATTTCACCCTACACACAGACGGCAAGGAAAAACTGCGCATTTGGTATGTAATCGCCAGTCGCCTCATTGAAAACAACTAAGCTCTTCAAAGGTAAATGATTTTATTTATTTGGTTATCTGGTTTTAGGCGAAAATGGTTGAGTGCTAAATGCTACTCAAAATGTAAGGACTGAGCTTAGCATACTTGAGTACATCAATTAGTCAATTGATATGGTTCAAAGCATATTTTGAAAATCTGAGATGACAGTGTTGTTAAGAAAAACACCAAGCCTGATGCTTATTTTTCATTTTATTTTAGAAATCTTCAGTTCTTCTGAGGTCTCCACGATCCCGGATCCGGGATGGGAGTTTCAACAGGTTGACTGTCTGGGGAATTGAGAGGCAGGTCTTATGTCTTCAGCCTTTCGAGATCCTGCAGGGAGCCAGGTTTTTCACTAGTTGGACCTTCGTAACGCTTACCATCTCGTCCGGCCGCTTCAGGAGGGCCCAGTGGAAGAGCCGGCCACTCCCGTTAGGGGTACGCTTTAGAATCCATTCGCCAGCGGGCCCACTCGTAACGCGCCAGCTGTCTTTCAGGCATTGTTAACGGTCCTGCGCGCAGACATGCTGGGAACATCTTTGCCGGCGCTTTACGTGACGATATCCTGATTTTTTCACCGTCACTCCCGATCGCATGTTCCAGCACGTTCGACGACGTCCTTCCAGCGCCTTTTACGGAATTGTCTTTATGTGAAGGCTGAGAAGTGCACTTTTCATGCCTCCTCGATGTCCCTTCTGGTTCTGTTATTTCCGCTGAGGGCATTAAGATGGATCCCGCTAAGGTCCAGGCTGTCATTGATTGGCCCGTTCCTAAATCACGTTCGACGTCTCAGCACTTTCGGCTTCGCGAATTTCTATCGGGGGCTTCATCCGTAATTTCGGTCAGGTGGCAGCTCCCCTCCAGCCCTTACTTCTGTCAAGACGGGGCTTTTACTGTGGTCCGATTTTACGCAGGGAGTTTTTGATCTTCTCAAGAATCGTCTTGGTCACATCCGCACTCATTCAGAGTACGCCCACAACTCGACAGTTCGTCTGTTGAGGTCTATCCCTCAGAGTAGGCGGGGTACCAGCCTCCGCTGTTCTCAGCCTCTGAGTCCCAAGGTCCCTCCGCTCAGGCTATTTGTCCAGCGTCTATCGCCGTAGCGCACCTGGAAGGGGTCTAGGCCGGCACTTTGGCCGTAATAGGGCGCAGACTGTGAGGGGCGCTAATACAGTGGTAGGACCAAGGTCCTAGATATTTGTCGAGAGTTGGACTGACCACTCAGAACCTTCCCTTAAGACAGCTTTCGTTCAAGTTGGCCCCGACGGTTAATTGGTCCGTTCCGTATTTCTCGTGTCATTAACTTCGCCGCAGTGCGAGTTCTTATTTCGCGCTTATCTTCCGCGCGTGCTCACCCGGTCACCAAGCCTGTGTTAATCTCGTCTTCTTCGCGCCCCGCTTCGTCCCTCCCCCCATCCTTGTCGAGGCGCCCGATCTACAGGGGGATTTGGACTCCCTGGAGGGGCCGTGGTCATCAGTACCTAGTGGATTGGGAGGGTAGGGTCCTGAGGAGAGGAGTCACTCTCACTCGACGTGCTGGACCGTTCGCTAGATTGATGATTTCGGTCCGTTGCCGCCAGGTTTCCGTTCTCTCAGTGGGCTCCACAGGAGGCGCCGCCACCCTCGGCGCTCGGGTACGCATGTCTTGTTATGTCTGTTCCAGCCTTTCTCTTCACTCTGTCTCTCACGCGGTCTTTTTAGGTTACGCTTCTGTCTCTCATTCTTCAGCAGACTACATCTCCGGAACTAGCTCATTCACGGCTGCTCCCACCTGTTCTCTTCCCTCTGATTAAGTCTCTATTTCTCTCTGATTTTATCACTGGACTACTTTCAGTGTCTGATCAGTTATTCTACGTTGCCAGAAGCAAGCTGCGGCTCGTTTGCTTCCACCTTGTCCTATCCTGCTCGGAAACTGCACAAATCAGGTGCATCCTGAATTATACTAACGTTCTTTTGTTCCATTGACAACAAGCTGACAGAGGATTTATGCCATTCCTGTTTTTCATTAAAGAACTCTGTTTTCTGTTAAAACCGCTTTGGGTCTTCACTCAAGTACATAACAGTAATGGTTTAAAACACATCCACTCCATTCCAGCATTTATTATGAGCCGTCCTCCCCTCAGAGCTCCAGTGCTGCACACACATTGATCTGTTAACTTCTTGACGTAACCATCCTGTTGGTGGGATGAACAGCAACCGCTGAATAGCATAGTGCCACAGTCAAATAATATTCATAGAAAATATTCATATTCATGAAATCACAAGTGCAAATTGCAAAACACAGGTTAGCTCGTTGTTAATACAAGCGATCCCTCCGGGGCAAGGCTTTTTGTCCAACGTATAACGCAACATTATGGGGGTACACTAAGCATTAAGTAGCTAGGCACGAGACTCAGAAAAAGCAATCAAATTAAGCGTTTACTTTGATGATTTTCAGATGTTTTCACGGCCAGAGAGCATGGCTCTCCCATACAACAAATGTTCCCTTTAAGACAGCATAAAGATAAGTTTTATACCCAAAATACATTGTTTGTCGCGTTATTTCTCAGATCAAATCCACAGGAGAGCGGTCACAACAATGCAGACGTATATTCCAAATAACCCGGTATCCATAATGTCCTGTGTTAAACGGTTTTTATAAATCAATGCTCAGGTTGTTTTTAAAATCCTTGTCGAGGGCGCAATATATCTACAGGGTCCGTAGGATTTTTCAATGCACCGGGAGAAATCAGTATGGTGTTTGAGGGGTACGGTCCTGAGCAAAACTCAGTTGGAGCCCACACCTATCCACGTACGCAATGGACCTTTCACGCTCATTTTTCAAAAATAAAACCCTGAAACTATGTCTAAAGACTGTTGACACCTTAGGGAAGACAGAGGTGAATGGGGGTACCTGTCATGTCTTATTATGTCTTGTTCCTGTTCTTTCTTCACTCTGTCTCTCTCTGCTGGTCTTATTAGGTTACCTTCTTCTCTCCTTCTCCAGCTGTTCCTCATCTCCTCTAACTACCTCGTTCACCCTTTCCCACCTGTTCCCTTTTTTCCCTTCTGATTAGGTCTCTATTTCTCTCTGTTCCTGCTTCTTTCGGTGTCAGATTCTCGTTTGAGTTTTCATGCCAGAAGCAAGCTATCGTCTTCGTTTGAGCCATCCTTGTCCTATCCTGTCGGAATCTGCCTGGCAGGTGCATCCTGTACACTACTAACTGTCTTTCGTTTGCACTGTGTCCAGTTCATCTGATGCTACGTGAGATCAGGTACCACTGTTCCTCTATGACCCGCGCCGCCCAGAGCGACCTGCAGCCTGTCGCCGCTAACCCAGCTATTCTCCTTCTGCTGCTAAGAAGGGGACTCTCTCTTGTTATTTATCATAGGGACTTTATGTTTCCACGGTCGCCCTCTCTGCGGGTTGTCTATTTTGCCATTATCAACGTCTGAAGAGGATCTATGTTCCTTCTGTGTTATCATTAAAGAACTCTGTTTTTGTTAAAACCGCTTTTGGGTCCTCACTCAAGTGCA
>NW_027013241.1:5000-16745 GCF_036934945.1 Oncorhynchus masou masou | reverse complement strand
GAGAGAGATGGGGAGGGAGGGAAGGAGAGAGATGAGGAGGGAGGGAAGGAGAGAGAGATGAGGAGGAGGGAATGAGAGAGAAAGATGTGGAGGGAGGGAAGGAGACAGAGTGATGAGGAGGGACAGAAGGAGAGAGAGATGAGGAGGGAGGGAAGGAGAGAGAGAGAGATGTTGAGGTAGGGACGGAGGAGGAGAGATGAGGAGGGAGAGAAGGAGAGAGAGATGTGGAGGGAGGGAAGGGAGAGAGAGATGTGGAGGTAGGGAAGGAGAGAGAGATGAGGAGGGAGGGAAGGAGAGAGAGATGAGGAGGGAGGGAAGGGGAGAGAGATGAGGAGGGGAGGGAAGGAGAGAGAGAGAGATGGAGGGGAGGGAAGGAGACAGAGTGATGAGGAGGAGGGAAGGAGAGAGAGAGATGTGGAGGGGAGGGAAGAAGAGAGAGATGAGGAGTGAGGGGAAGGAGAGAGAGATGAGGAGGGAGGGAAGGGGAGGAGAGATGAGGAGGGAGGGAAGGAGAGAGAGAGAGATGTGGAGGGAGGGAAGGAGGAGGAGAGATGAGGAGGGAGAGAAGGGAGAGAGAGATGTGGAGGGAGGGAAGGAGAGAGAGATGTGGGAGGTAGGGAGGATGAGAGAGAGATGAGGAGTGGAGGGGAAGGGAGAGAGAGATGAGGAGGGAGGGAAGGAGAGAGAGTTGGAGGGAGGGAGGGAAGGAGAGAGAGATGTTGAGGTAGGGACGGAGGGAGGAGAGATGAGGAGGGAGAGAAGGAGAGAGAGATGGAGGGAGGGAAGGAGAGAGAGATGTGGAGGTAGGGACGGAGGAGAGAGATGAGGAGGGAGAGAAGGAGAGAGAGATGTGGAGGGAGGGGAAGGGGAGAGAGATGAGAGAAGGAGGGAAGGAGATGAGAGATGAGGAGGGAGGGAAGGGAGAGAGATGTGGAGGGAGATGGAGGAGAGATGAGGAGGAGGGAGGGAGAGAGAGATGAGGAGGGAGGGAAGGAGAGAGAGTTGAGGGAGGGAGGGAAGGAGAGAGAGATGTTGAGGTAGGGACGGAGGAGGAGAGATGAGGAGGGAGAGAAGGAGAGAGAGATGGGAGGAGGGAGGAGAGAAATGTGGAGGTAGGGACGGAGGAAGAGAGATGAGGAGGGAGAGAAGGAGAGAGAGATGTGGAGGGAGGGAAGTGAGAGAGAGATGGAGGAGGGAGGAAGGGAGAGAGATGAGGAAGGAGGGAAGGAGAGAGAGATGAGGAGGAGGGATATGGAGAGAGAGATGTGGAGGGAGGGGAGGGAGAAGAGAGATGAGGAGGGAGTGGAAGGAGAGAGAGATGAGGAGGGAGTGGAAGGAGAGAGATGAGGAGGGAGGGAGAGGAGAGGAGAGATGTTGTGGGTAGGGACTGAGGATGAGGAGAGATGAGGAGGGAGAGGGAAGGAGAGAGAGATGTGGAGGGAGGGAAGGAGAGAGAGATGTGGAGGGAGGGAAGGAGAGAGAGATGTGGAGGGAGGAAGGAGAGAGAGATGTGGAGGTAGGGACGGGAGGTGGAGAGATGAGGATGGGAGAGAAGGAGAGAGAGATGTGGAGGGAGGGAAGGAGAGAGAGATGTGGAGGGAGGGAAGGAGAGAGAGATGAGGAAGGAGGGAAGGAGAGAGAGATGAGGAGGGAGGGAAGGAGAGAGAGATGAGGAGGGAGGAAGGAGAGAGAGAGTGGAGGGAGGGAAGGAGATAGAGAGATGAGGAGGGAGGGAAGGGAGAGAGAGATGAGGAGGGAGGGAAGGAGAGAGATGATGAGGAGGGAGGGAAGGAGAGAGAGATGATGGAGGGAGGGACGGAGGAGGAGAGATGAGGAGGGAGAGAAGGAGAGAGAGATGTGGAGGGAGTGGAGGGAGAGAGAGAGATGAGGAGGGAGGGAAGGAGGAGGAGAGATGAGGAGGGAGGGAAGGAGAGAGAGATGTGGAGGGAGGGAAGGGAGAGAGAGATGAGGAGGGAGGGAAGGGAGAGAGAGATGAGGAGGGAGGAAGGGAGAGAGAGTTGAGGAGGGAGGGAAGAAGAGAGAGATGTTGAGGTAGGGACGGAGAGATGAGAGATGAGGAGGGAGAGAAGGAGAGAGAGATGTGGAGGGAGGGAAGGGAGAGAGATGTGGAGGTAGGGACGGAGGAAGAGAGATGAGGAGGGAGGAGAAGGAGAGAGAGATGTGGGAGGAGGGAAGGAGAGAGAGATGTGGAGGGAGGGAAGGAGAGAGATGAGGGAAGGAGGGAAGGAGAGAGAGATGAGGAGGGAGGGAAGGAGAGAGAGATGTGGAGGGAGGGAAGGAGAAAGAGATGAGGAGGGAGGGAAGGAGAGAGAGATGAGGAGGGAGGGAAGGAGAGAGAGTTGAGGAGGGAGGGAAGGAGAGAGAGATGTTGTGGTAGGGACTGAGGAGGAGAGATGAGGAGGGAGAGAAGGAGAGAGAGATGTGGAGGGAGGGAAGGAGAGAGAGATGTGGAGGGAGGGAAGGAGAGAGAGATGTGGAGGGAGGGAAGGAGAGAGAGATGTGGAGGTAGGGACGGAGGTGGAGAGATGAGGATGGAGAGAAGGAGAGAGAGATGTGGAGGGAGGGAAGGGAGAGAGAGATGTGGAGGAGGGAGGAAGGAGAGAGAGATGAGGAAGGAGGGAAGAGAGAGAGATGAGGAGGGAGGGAAGGAGAGAGAGATGAGGAGGGAGGAGGAAGGAGAGAGAGATGAGGGAGGGAGGGAGGGAAGGAGAGAGAGAGAGAGGGAGGGAGGGAAGGAGAGAGAGATGTGGAGGGAGGGAAGGAGAGAGAGATGTGGAGGGAGGGAAGAGAGAGAGAGATGAGAAGGGAGGGAAAGGAGAGAGAGATGAGGAGGGAGGGAAGGGAGAGAGAGATGAGGAGGGAGGGAAGGAGAGAGAGATGAGGAGGAGGGAAGGAGAGAGAGATGTGGAGGGAGGGAAGGAGAGAGAGATGAGGAGGGAGGGAAGGAGAGAGAGATGAGGAGGGAGGGAAGAGAGAGAGATGAGGAGGGAGGGAAGGAGGAGAGATGAGGTGGGAGGGAAGGAGAGAGAGATGTTTGGAGGGAGGGAAGGAGAGAGAGAGATGTGGAGGGAGGAAGGAGACAGAGAGATGATGAGGAAAGAAGGAGAGAGAGATGAGGAGGGAGGGAAGGAGAGAGAGATGAGGAAGGAGGGAAGGAGATAGAGATGAGGAGGGAGGAAGGAGAGAGAGAGTGTGGAGGGAGGGAAGGAGAGAGAGATGATGTGGAGGTAGGGACGGAGGTGGAGAGATGAGGATGGAAGAAGAGAGAGATGTGGAGGAGGGAAGGAGAGAGAGATGTGGAGGGAGGGAAGGAGAGAGAGATGAGGAAGGAGGGAAGTGAGAGAGAGATGAGGAGGAGGGAAGGAGAGAGGAGATGAGGAGGGAGGGAATGGGAGAGAGAGATGTGGAGGGAGGGAAGGAGACAGTGAGATGAGGAGGGACGGAAGGAGCAGAGAGAGATGAGGAGGGAGGGAATGGAGAGAGAGATGAGGAGGGAGGGAAGGAGAGAGATGTGGAGGTAGGGACGGAGGAGGAGAGGATGAGGAGGGAGAGAAGGAGAGAGAGATGTGGAGGGAGGGAGGGGGAGAGAGATGAGGAAGGAGGGAAGGAGATAGAGATGAGGAGGGAGGGAGGGAGAGAGAGAGATGTGGAGGGAGGGAAGGAGAGAGAGATGAGGAGGGAGGAAGGAGAGAGAGATGAGGAGGGAGGGAAGGAGAGAGAGTTGAGGAGGGAGGGAAGAGAGAGAGATGTTGAGGTAGGGACGGAGGAGGAGAGATGAGGAGGGAGAGAAGGAGAGAGAGATGTGGAGGGAGGGAAGGAGAGAGAGATGTGGAGGTAGGGACGGAGGAAGAGAGATGAGGAGGGAGAGAAGGAGAGAGAGATGTGGAGGGGAGGGAAGGAGAGAGAGATGTGGAGGGAGGGAAGGAGAGAGAGATGAGGAAGGAGGGAAGGAGAGAGAGATGAGGAGGGAGGGAAGGAGAGAGAGATGTGGAGGGAGGGAAGGAGAAGAGAGATGAGGAGGGAGGGAAGGAGAGAGATGAGGAGGGAGGGAAGGAGAGAGAGTTGAGGAGGGAGGGGAAGGGAGGAGAGATGTTGTGGTAGGGACTGAGGAGGAGAGATGAGGAGGGAGAGAAGGAGAGAGAGATGTGGAGGGAGGGAAGGGAGAGAGAGATGGGAGGGAGGGAAGGAGAGAGAGATGAGGAGGGAGGGAAGAGAGAGAGATGTGGAGGTAGGGACGGAGGTGGAGAGATGAGGAGGAGAGAAGGAGAGAGAGATGTGGAGGGAGGGAAGGAGAGAGAGATGTGGAGGGAGGGAAGGAGAGAGAGATGAGGAAGGAGGGAAGGAGAGAGAGATGAGGAGGGAGGGAAGGAGAGAGAGATGAGGAGGGAGGGAAGGAGAGAGAGAGATGTGGAGGGAGGGAAGGAGACAGAGAGATGAGGAGGGAGCGGAAGGAAGAGAGAGATGAGGAGGGAGGGAAGGAGAGAGAGATGAGGAGGGAGGGAAGGAGAGAGAGATGTGGAGGGAGGGACGGAGGAGGAGAGATGAGGAGGGAGAGAAGGAGAGAGAGAGATGTGGAGGGAGGGAAGGAGAGAGAGATGAGGAGGAGGGAAGGAGATAGAGATGAGGAGGAGGGAAGGAGAGAGAGATGTGGAGGGAGGGAAGGAGAGAGAGATGAGGAGGGAGGGAAGGAGAGAGAGATGAGGAGGGAGGGAAGGAGAGAGAGTTGAGGAGGGAGGGAAGGAGAGAGAGATGTTGAGGTAGGGACGGAGGAGGAGAGATGAGGAGGGAGAGAAGGAGAGAGAGATGTGGAGGGAGGGAAGGAGAGAGAGATGTGGAGGTAGGGACGGAGGAAGAGAGATGAGGAGGGAGAGAAGGAGAGAGAGATGTGGAGGGAGGGAAGGAGAGAGAGATGTGGAGGGAGGGAAGGAGAGAGAGATGAGGAAGGAGGGAAGGAGAGAGAGATGAGGAGGGAGGGAAGGAGAGAGAGATGTGGAGGGAGGGAAGGAGAGAGAGATGAGGAGGGAGGGAAGGAGAGAGAGATGAGGAGGGAGGGAAGGAGAGAGAGTTGAGGAGGGAGGGAAGGAGAGAGAGATGTTGAGGTAGGGACGGAGGAGGAGAGATGAGGAGGGAGAGAAGGAGAGAGAGATGTGGAGGGGAGGGAAGGAGAGAGAGATGATGGGAGGGAGGGAAGGAGAGAGAGATGTGGGAGGGAGGGAAGGAGAGAGAGATGTGGAGGTAGGGACGGGAGGTGGAGAGATGAGGATGGGAGAGAAGGAGAGAGAGATGTGGAGGGAGGGAAGGAGAGAGAGATGTGGAGGAGGGAGGGAAGGAGAGAGAGATGAGGAAGGAGGGAAGGAGAGAGAGATGAGGAGGGAGGGAAGGGAGAGAGAGATGAGGAGGGAGGGAAGGAGAGAGAGATGAGGAGGGAGGGAGGGAAGGAGAGAGAGATGAGGAGGGAGGGAAGGAGAGAGAGATGTGGAGGGAGGGAAGGAGAGAGAGATGTGGAGGGAGGGAAGGAGAGAGAGATGAGGAGGGAGGGAAGGAGAGAGAGATGAGGAGGGAGGGAAGGAGAGAGAGATGAGGAGGGAGGGAAGGAGAGAGAGATGAGGAGGGAGGGAAGGAGAGAGAGATGAGGAGGGAGGGAAGGAGAGAGAGATGAGGAGGGAGGGAAGGAGAGAGAGATGTGGAGGGAGGGAAGGAGAGAGAGATGAGGAGGGAGGGAAGGAGAGAGAGATGTTAGGAGGGAGGGAAGGGAGAGAGAGATGTATGGAGGAGGGAAGGAGAGAGAGAGATGATGGAGGGAGAGAAGGAGACGAGAGATGAGGAGGGAGAGAAGGAGAGAGAGATGAGGAGGGAGGGAAGGGAGAGAGAGATGGGGAGTGAGGGAAGGAGAGAGAGATGAGGAGGGAGGGAAGGAGAGAGAGATGAGGATGGAGGGAAGGGAGAGAGAGATGAGGAGGGAGGTAAGGAGAGAGAGATGTGGAGGGAGGGAAGGAGACAGTGAGATGAGGAGGGACGGAAGGAGAGAGAGAGATGTGGAGAGAGGGAAGGAGAGAGAGATCTGGAGGGAGGGAAGGAGAGAGAGATGTTTGGAGGGAAGAAGAGAGAGATGTGGAGGGAGGGAAGGAGAGAGATATGTTTGGAGAGAGGGAAGGAGAGAGAGATGTTTGGAGGGAGGGAAGGAGCGAGAGATGTTTGGAGGGAAGGAAGGAGAGAGATGTGGAGGGAGGGAAGGAGAGAGATGTTTGGAGTGAGGGAAGGAGAGAGAGATGTTTGGAGGAGAGAAGGAGAGAGAGATGTGGAGGGAGAGAAGGAGAGAGAGATGTGGAGGAGGGAAGGAGAGAGAGATGTGGAGGGAGGGAAGGAGAGAGATGTGGAGGAGGGAAGGAGAGAGAGATGTGGAGGGAGGGAAGGAGAGAGAGATGTTTGGAGGAAGGAAGGAGAGATGGAGGAGGGGAGAGAGAGATGAGGAGGGAGGGAAGGAGAGAGAGATGAGGAGGGAGGGAAGGAGAGAGAGATGTTTGGAGAGAGAGAGTCTGGAGGGAGGGAAGGAGAGAGAGATGTTTGGATGGAAGGAGAGAGAGATGTTTGGAGGGAGTGAAGGAGACAGAGAGATGAGGAGGGACAGAAGGAGAGAGAGATGAGGAGGGAGGGAAGGAGAGAGAGATGAGGAGGGAGGGAAGGAGAGAGATGAGGAGGGAGGGAAGGAGAGAGAGATGGGGAGTGAGGGAAGGAGAGAGATGAGGAGGGAGGGAAGGAGAGAGAGATGAGGAGGGAGGGAAGGAGAGAGAGATGAGGAGGGAGGTAAGGAGAGAGAGATGTGGAGGGAGGGAAGGAGACAGTGAGATGAGGAGGGACGGAAGGAGAGAGATGATGGAGAGAGGAAGGAGAGAGATCTGAGGAGGAAGGAGAGAGAGATGTTTTTAGGGAAGAAGAGAGAGAGATGTGGAGGGAGGAAGGAGAGAGATATGTTTGGAGAGAGGGAAGGAGAGAGAGATGTTTGGAGGGAGGGAAGGAAGTAGAGATGTTTGGAGGGAAGGAAGGAGAGAGATGTGGAGGGAGGGAAGGAGAGAGATGTTTGGAGTGAGGGAAGGAGAGAGAGATGTTTGGAGGGAGGGAAGGTGCGAGAGATGTTTGGAGGGAAGGAAGGAGAGAGATGTGGAGGGAGGGAAGGAGAGAGATGTTTGGAGTGAGGGAAGGAGAGAGAGATGTTTGGAGGGAGAGAAGGAGAGAGAGATGTGGAGGGAGAGAAGGAGAGAGAGATGTGGAGGGATGGAAGGAGACAGAGAAGGAGAGAGAGATGAGGAGGGAGGGAAGGAGAGAGAGATGAGGAGGGAGGTAAGGAGAGAGAGATGTGGAGGGAGGGAAGGAGACAGTGAGATGAGGAGGGACGGAAGGAGAGAGAGATGAGGAGGGAGGGAAGGAGAGAGAGATGAGGAGGGAGGGAAGGAGAGAGAGATGTGGAGTGAAGGAGAGAGAGATGTGGAGGGAGGGAAGGAGACAGTGAGATGAGGAGGGACGGAAGGAGAGAGAGAGATGTGGAGAGAGGGAAGGAGAGAGAGATGTTTGGAGGGAAGGAAGGAGAGAGATGTTTGGAGTGAGGGAAGGAGAGAGAGATGTTTGGAGGGAGAGAAGGAGAGAGAGATGTGGAGGGAGAGAAGGAGAGAGAGATGTGGAGGGAGGGAAGGAGAGAGAGATGTGGAGGGAGGGAAGGAGAGAGAGATGAGGAGGGAGTGAAGGAGAGAGATGAGGAGGAGGGAAGGAGAGAGAGATGAGGAGGGAGGGAAGGAGAGAGAGATGAGGAGGGAGGGAAGGAGAGAGATGAGGTAGGGAGGGAAGGAGAGAGAGATGAGGGAGGGAGGGAGAGAGAGATGTGGAGGGAGGGAAGGAGACAGAGATGAGGAGGGACGGAAGGAGAGAGAGATGTGGAGAGAGGGAAGGAGAGAGAGATGTTTGGAGGGAAGAAGAGAGAGAGATGTGGAGGGAGGGAAGGAGTGAGATATGTTTGGAGAGAGGGAAGGAGAGAGAGATGTTTGGAGGGATTGAAGGAGCGAGAGATGTTTGGAGGGAATGACGGAGAGAGATGTGGAGGGAGGGAAGGAGAGAGATGTTTGGAGGGAGAGAAGGAGAGAGAGATGTTTGGAGTGAGAGAAGGAGAGAGAGATATGGAGGGATTTAAGGAGACAGAGATGAGGAGGGAGGGAAAGAGAGAGAGATCTGGAGGGAGGGAAGGAGAGAGAGATGTTTGGATGGAAGGAGAGAGAGATGTTTGGAGGGAGTGAAGGAAGAGAGAGATCTGGAGGAGGGAAGGAGAGAGAAATGTTTGGAGGGAGGGAAGGAGAGAGAGATGTGGAGGGAGGGAAGGAGAGAGAGATGAGGAGGGAGGGAAAGAGAGAGAGATGTGGAGGGAGGGAAGAGAGAGAGATGTTTGGAGGGACAGAAGGAGAGAGAGAAGTTTGAAGTGAAGGAGAGATTTGGAAGGAGGGGAGGGAAAGAGAGAGAGATGAGGAGGGAGGGTCTCTTCTCTGTGTCAGAAATGGTAAATGATGAGTAAAATGTGTGATTTTTTTTGTGGGTTAGGGACACTGGGTGTGTTCTCAGCCTTACACACACACACACACACACACACACACACACACACACACACACACACAGATCTGGAGGGAGGGAAGGAGAGAGAAATGTTTGGAGGGAGGGAAGGAGACAGAGAGATGAGGAGGGACGGAAGGAGAGAGAGATGAGGAGGGAGGGAAGGAGAGAGAGATGTGGAGGGAGGGAAGGAGAGAGAGATGTGGAGGGAGGGAAGGAGAGAGATGAGGAGGGAGGGAAGGAGAGAGAGATGTTGAGGTAGGGACGGAGAAGGAGAGATGAGGAGGGAGAGAAGGAGAGAGAGATGTGGAGGGAGGGAAGGAGAGAGAGATGTGGAGGGAGGGAAGGAGAGAGAGATGAGGAGGGAGGGAAGGAGAGAGAGAGATGTGGAGGGAGGGAAGGAGACAGAGAGATGAGGAGGGACGGAAGGAGAGAGAGATGTGGAGGGAGGGAAGGAGAGAGAGATGAGGAGGGAGGGAAGGAGAGAGAGATGAGGAGGGAGGGAAGGAGAGAGAGATGAGGAGGGAGGGAAGGAGAGAGATGAGGAGGGAGGGAATGAGAGAGAGATGAGGAGGGAGGGAAGGAGAGAGAGATGAGGAGGGAAGGAAGGAGAGAGAGATGAGGAGGGAGGGAGAGAGAGATGTGGAGGGAGGGAAGGAGACAGAGAGATGAGGAGGGAGGGAAGGAGAGAGAGATGTTTGGAGGGAAGAAGAGAGAGAGATGTGGAGGGAGGGAAGGAGTGAGATATGTTTGGAGAGAGGGAAGGAGAGAGAGATGTTTGGAGGGAGGGAAGGAGCGAGAGATGTTTGGAGGGAATGAAGGAGAGAGATGTGGAGGGAGGGAAGGAGAGAGATGTTTGGAGGGAGAGAAGGAGAGAGAGATGTTTGGATTGAGAGAAGGAGAGAGAGATATGGAGGGATGGAAGGAGACAGAGATGAGGAGGGAGGGAAAGAGAGAGAGATCTGGAGGGAGGGAAGGAGAGAGAGATGTTTGGATGGAAGGAGAGAGAGATGTTTGGAGGGAGTGAAGGAGACAGAGAGATGAGGAGGGACAGAAGGAGAGAGAGATGAGGAGGGAGGGAAGGAGAGAGAGATGAGGAGGGAGGGAAGGAGAGAGATGAGGAGGGAGGGAAGGAGAGAGAGATGGGGAGTGAGGGAAGGGAGAGAGATGAGGAGGGAGGGAAGGAGAGAGAGATGAGGAGGGAGGGAAGGAGAGAGAGATGAGGAGGGAGGTAAGGAGAGAGAGATGTGGAGGGAGGGAAGGAGACAGTGAGATGAGGAGGGACGGAAGGAGAGAGAGAGATGTGGAGAGAGGGAAGGAGAGAGAGATCTGGAGGGAGGGAAGGAGAGAGAGATGTTTTTAGGGAAGAAGAGAGAGAGATGTGGAGGGAGGGAAGGAGAGAGATATGTTTGGAGAGAGGGAAGGAGAGAGAGATGTTTGGAGGGAGGGAAGGTGCGAGAGATGTTTGGAGGAAGGAAGGAGGAGAGATGTGGAGGGAGGGAAGGAGAGAGATGTTTGGAGTGAGGGAAGGAGAGAGAGATGTTTGGAGGAGGGAAGGTGCGAGAGATGTTTGGAGGGAAGGAAGGAGAGATGTGGAGGAGGAAGGAGAGATGTTTGGAGTGGATGGAAGGAGATGTTTGGAGGGAGAAGGAGAGAGATGTGGAGGGAGGAGGAAGAGAGATGTGGAGGGATGGAAGGAGACAGAAAAGGAGAGATGAGGAGAGGGAAGGAGAGATGAGGAGGGAGTGAGATGAGATGTGGAGGGAGGGAAGGAGACAGTGAGATGAGGAGGGACGGAAGGAGAGAGAGATGAGGGGAGGGAGGGAAGGAGAGAGAGATGATGTGGAGTGAAGGAGAGAGAGATGTGGGTGAAGGAGGGGATGAGGGGAGGGAAGGAGACAGTGAGATGAGGAGGGACGGAAGGAGAGAGATGTGGAGAGAGGGGGAAGGAGAGAGAGATGTTTGGAGGGAGGGAAGGAGCGAGAGATGTTTGGAGGGAAGGAAGGAGAGAGATGTTTGGAGTGAGGGAAGGGAGAGAGAGATGTTTGGAGGGAGAGAAGGAGAGAGATGTGGAGGGAGAGAAGGAGAGAGAGATGTGGAGGGAGGAAGGAGAGAGATGTGGAGGGAGGGAAGGAGAGAGATGAGGAGGGAGTGAAGGAGAGAGATGAGGAGGGAGGGAAGGAGGAGAGAGATGAGGAGGGAGGGAAGAGAGATGAGGAGGAGGAAGGAGAGAGAGATGTGTAGGGGAGGGGAAGGAGAGAGGTGAGGAGGGAGGGAGAGAGAGATGTGGAGGGGAGGGAAGGAGACAGAGATGAGGAGGGACGGAAGGAGAGAGAGATGTGGAGAGAGGGAAGGAGAGAGAGATGTTTGGAGGAGGGAAGAAGAAGAGAGAGATGTGAGGGAGGGAAGGAGTGAGATATGTTTGGAGAGAGGGAAGGAGAGAGATGTTTGGAGGGATTGAAGGGCGAGAGATGTTTGGAGGAATGACGGAGAGAGATGTGGAGGGAGGGAAGGAGAGAGATGTTTGGAGGAGAGAAGGAGAGAGAGATGTTTTGGAGTGAGAGAAGGAAGAGAGATATGGAGGGATTTGGAGACAGAGATGAGGGAGGGGAGGAAAGAGAGATCTGGAGGGAGGGAGGAAGGAGAGATGTTTGGAGAGGGAGTGAAGGAGAGAGAGAGATCTGGAGGGAGGGAAGGAGAGAGAATGTTTGGAGGGAGGGAAGGAGAGATGTGGAGGGAGGGAAGGAGAGATGAGGAGGGAGGGAAAGAGAGAGAGATGTGGAGGGAGGGGGAAGGAGAGAGAGAGATGTTTGGAGGGACAGAAGGAGAAGTTTGAAGCGAAGGAGATTTGGAAGGGAGGGAGGGGGAAAGAGAGAGATGAGGAGGGAGGGTCTCTTCTCTGTGTCAGAAATGGTAAATGATGAGTAAAATGTGTGATTTTTTTTTTTGTGGGTTAGGGACACTGGGTGTGTTCTCAGCCTTACACACACACACACACACACACACACACACACACACACACACACACACACACACACACACACACACACACACACACACACACACACACACACACACACACACACACACACACACACACACATCAAAGGACATTGTCTATCTCTCTCCCTCTCT
>NW_027013240.1:382500-428631 GCF_036934945.1 Oncorhynchus masou masou | reverse complement strand
TGGACTGTAATCTGACAGCCAACAATCTTCAATACTGTCATTCTGTATCAACGCTCCTCTTTCACTACCTTTTCAATCTACTAGCTGGAAAACAGCTACACTCGGAGGTTACCTTTTCCATCACAACTCCATGCATGTCACACTGAAAGAGACGGGTTTTTTTGAAGGTTGAACTCTTAAAGTAAGATGTTAACGGTGAGACGGTGACAGTGTGAACGATTGAGATGAATCAGATTGGGTAACTGTTTTCGACACGTAACATTCTCCCAGTCCGTCTCCTGACATTGGGCGCTTCAGGTCCTCTCCCAGCCTTTACACCAGGCGTGCACTGTATCGTAATGGACCAATCACAGCCCGGTCCCTCTCTGGGGGTGAAGGGTCCTGTTGTAATGATGTAGCTTTCCTGACCTTCTGTCGTCTTCTGGGGTTTATTTTTAGTGGCCATGGTGTGAGTGGTCTGTTACCCTGCTTCTCTCTTCAGAAAGCCTGATAAGAACAGGCCTGGGGTCAGTCAGTCAGAGCTAGCCTGGTGGTCCTGGTGATAAGAACAGGCCTGGGGTCAGTCAGTCACCGCTAGCCTGGTGGTCCTGGTGCTAAGAACAGGCCTGGGGTCAGTCAGAGCTAGTCTGGTGGTCCTGGTGCTAAGAACAGGCCTGGGGTCAGTCACCGCTAGCCTGGTGGTCCTGGTGCTAAGAACAGGCCTGGGGTCAGTCAGTCACCGCTAGCCTGGTGGTCCAGGTGCTAAGAACAGGCCTGGGGTCAGTCAGTCAGAACTAGCCTGGTGGTCCTGGTGCTAAGAACAGGCCTGGGGTCAGTCAGTCAGAACTAGCCTGGTGGTCCTGGTGCTAAGAACAGGCCTGGGGTCAGTCAGTCACCGCTAGCCTGGTGGTCCTGGTGCTAATAACAGGCCTGGGGTCAGTCAGAGCTAGCCTGGTGGTCCTGGTGCTAAGAACAGGCCTGGGGTCAGTCAGTCACCGCTAGCCTGGTGGTCCTGGTGCTAAGAACAGGCCTGGGGTCAGTCAGTCAGAACTAGCCTGGTGGTCCTGGTGCTAAGAACAGGCCTGGGGTCAGTCAGTCACCGCTAGCCTGGTGGTCCTGGTGCTAATAACAGGCCTGGGGTCAGTCAGAGCTAGCCTGGTGGTCCTGGTGCTAAGAACAGGCCTGGGGTCAGTCAGTCACCGCTAGCCTGGTGGTCCTGGTGCTAAGAACAGGCCTGGGGTCAGTCAGTCACCGCTAGCCTGATGGTCCTGGTGCTAAGAACAGGCCTGGGGTCAGTCAGTCACCGCTAGCCTGGTGGTCCTGGTGCTAAGAACAGGCCTGGGGTCAGTCAGAGCTAGCCTGGTGGTCCTGGTGCTAAGAACAGGCCTGAGGTCAGTCAGTCAGAACTAGCCTGGTGGTCCTGGTGCTAAGAACAGGCCTGGGGCCAGTCAAACAGAGCTAGCCTGGTGGTCCTGGTGCTAAGAACAGGCCTGGGGCCAGTCAAACAGAGCTAGCCTGGTGGTCCTGGTGCTAAGAACAGGCCTGGGGCCAGTCAGTCACCGCTAGCCTGGTGGTCCTGGTGCTAAGAACAGGCCTGGGGTCAGTCAGAGCTAGCCTGGTGGTCCTGGTGCTAAGAACAGGCCTGGGGCCAGTCAAACAGAGCTAGCCTGGTGGTCCTGGTGCTAAGAACAGGCCTGGGGTTAGTCAGTCACCGCTAGCCTGGTGGTCCTGGTGCTAAGAACAGGCCTGGGGCCAGTCAAACAGAGCTAGCCTGGTGGTCCTGGTGCTAAGAACAGGCCTGGGGCCAGTCAGTCACCGCTAGCCTGGTGGTCCTGGTGCTAAGAACAGGCCTGGGGTCAGTCAGAGCTAGCCTGGTGGTCCTGGTGCTAAGAACAGGCCTGGGGCCAGTCAAACAGAGCTAGCCTGGTGGTCCTGGTGCTAAGAACAGGCCTGGGGTTAGTCAGTCACCGCTAGCCTGGTGGTCCTGGTGCTAAGAACAGGCCTGGGGTCAGTCAGTCAGAGCTAGCCTGGTGGTCCTGGTGCTAAGAACAGGCCTGGGGTCAGTCAGTCAGAACTAGCCTGGTGGTCCTGGTGCTAAGAACAGGCCTTGGGTCAGTCAGTCAGAACTAGCCTGGTGGTCCTGGTGCTAAGAACAGGCCTGGGGTCAGTCAGTCAGAGCTAGCCTGGTGGTCCTGGTGCTAAGAACAGGCCTGGGGTCAGTCAGTCAGAACGAGCCTGGTGGTCCTGGTGCTAAGAACAGGCCTGGGGTCAGTCAGTCACCGCTAGCCTGGTGGTCCTGGTGCTAAGAACAGGCCTGGGGCCAGTCAAACAGAGCTAGCCTGGTGGTCCTGGTGCTAATAACAGGCCTGGGGTCAGTCAGTCAGAACTAGCCTGGTGGTCCTGGTGCTAAGAACAGGCCTGGGGTCAGTCAAACAGAGCTAGCCTGGTGGTCCTGGTGCTAAGAACAGGCCTGGGGTTAGTCAGTCAGAGCTAGCCTGGTGGTCCTGGTGCTAAGAACAGGCCTGGGGTCAGTCAGTCACCGCTAGCCTGGTGGTCCTGGTGCTAAGAACAGGCCTGGGGTCAGTCAGAGCTAGCCTGGTGGTCCTGGTGCTAAGAACAGGCCTGGGGTCAGTCAGTCAGAGCTAGCCTGGTGGTCCTGGTGCTAAGAACAGGCCTGGGGTCAGTCAGTCAGAACGAGCCTGGTGGTCCTGTTGCTAAGAACAGGCCTGGGGTCAGTCAGTCAGAGCTAGCCTGGTGGTCCTGGTGCTAAGAACAGGCCTGAGGTCAGTCAGTCACCGCTAGCCTGGTGGTCCTGGTGCTAAGAACAGGCCTGGGGTCAGTCAGAGCTAGCCTGGTGGTCCTGGTGCTAAGAACAGGCCTGGGGTCAGTCAAACAGAGCTAGCCTGGTGGTCCTGGTGCTAAGAACAGGCCTGGGGTCAGTCAAACAGAGCTAGCCTGGTGGTCCTGGTGCTAAGAACAGGCCTTGGGTCAGTCAGTCACCGCTAGCCTGGTGGTCCTGGTGCTAAGAACAGGCCTGGGGCCAGTCAGTCAGAGCTAGCCTGGTGGTCCTGGTGCTAAGAACAGGCCTGGGGCCAGTCAGTCACCGCTAGGCTGGTGGTCCTGGTGCTAAGAACAGGCCTGGGGCCAGTCAGTCAGAGCTAGCCTGGTGGTCCTGGTGCTAAGAACAGGCCTGGGGCCAGTCAGTCACCGCTAGCCTGGTGGTCCTGGTGCTAAGAACAGGCCTGGGGTCAGTCAGTCAGAGCTAGCCTGGTGGTCCTGGTGCTAAGAACAGGCCTGGGGTCAGTCAGTCACCGCTAGCCTGGTGGTCCTGGTGCTAAGAACAGGCCTGGGGCCAGTCAGTCACCGCTAGCCTGGTGGTCCTGGTGCTAAGAACAGGCCTGGGGTCAGTCAGTCAGAGCTAGCCTGGTGGTCCTGGTGCTAAGAACAGGCCTGGGGTCAGTCAAACAGAGCTAGCCTGGTGGTCCTGGTGCTAAGAACAGGCCTTGGGTCAGTCAGTCACCGCTAGCCTGGTGGTCCTGGTGCTAAGAACAGGCCTGGTCAGTCAGTCACCGCTAGCCTGGTGGTCCTGGTGCTAAGAACAGGCCTGGGGTCAGTCAGTCACCGCTAGCCTGGTGGTCCTGGTGCTAAGAACAGGCCTGGGGTCAGTCAGTCACCGCTAGCCTGGTGGTCCTGGTGCTAAGAACAGGCCTGGGGTCAGTCAGTCAGAACTAGCCTGGTTGTCCTGGTGCTAAGAACAGGCCTGGGGTCAGTCAGTCAGAACTAGCCTGGTGGTCCTGGTGCTAAGAACAGGCCTGGGGTCAGTCAGTCAGAGCTAGCCTGGTGGTCCTGGTGCTAAGAACAGGCCTGGGGCCAGTCAGTCAGAGCTAGCCTGGTGGTCCTGGTGCTAAGAACAGGCCTGGGGTCAGTCAGAGCTAGCCTGGTGGTCCTGGTGCTAAGAACAGGCCTGGGGTCAGTCAGTCAGAGCTAGCCTGGTGGTCCTGGTGCTAAGAACAGGCCTGGGGCCAGTCAAACAGAGCTAGCTTGGTGGTGCTGGTGCTAAGAACAGGCCTGGGACCAGTCAAACAGAGCTAGCTTGGTGGTCCTGGTGCTAAGAACAGGCCTGGGGCCAGTCAAACAGAGCTAGCTTGGTATGCCTCTTACAACCACCATAGGAGTTGTCTATAAAGCCCAAACAGATGTGTGGGACCACCAGTCTAAGTCAGAGCCAGTGGAAGCTTCATCTCCTCATCCCTTCATCTCCTAGCACCTCTGGTACCTCCGGCACTAAGAGCCTTTGGCTTCTGACTGACTCACTGACAGACACAGTGGGGGGGGGGTTGATTCTCTAGGCTGGAGGAGGGCCATCTCTCTCTCTCTAAACCCGCTCACTTCAACTCAGAGGTCCTGCTTAGGGGGCTGGCGGGGGGGCGTGATTCTCTAGGCTGGAGGAGGGCCATCTCTCTCTAAACCAACTCAGAGGTCCTGCTTAGGGGGCTGGCGGGGGGGTGATTCTCTAGGCTGGAGGAGGGCCATCTCTCTCTCTCTAAACCAACTCAGAGGTCCTGCTTAGGGGGGCGCTGTGGGGTGATTCTCTAGGCTGGAGGAGGGCCATCTCTCTCTCTCTAAACCAGCTCAGAGGTCCTGCTTAGGGGGGGGCTGGCGGGGGGAGGGGGTGATTCTCTAGGCTGGAGGAGGGCCATCTCTCTCTCTCTAAACCAGCTCAGAGGTCAGGGGGAATACAGGGTCTGTTTTTCTACACTCTGTAGCGGATGTCACATGTACAGTTTGGGCCGTCAGCCACGCTGGAGCTGGGAGAGACAGATTAGTATCGAGTGGTGCTGATGTAACAGTATAACTTTAGACCGTCCCCTCGCCCATACCCGGGCACGACCCTCGCCCATTCCCGGGCGCGACCCTCGCCCATTCCCGGGCGCGACCCTCGCCCATACCCGGGCGCGACCCTCGCCCATACCCGGGCGCGACCCTCTGCACACATCAACAACAGTCACCCACGAAGCATCGTTACCCATCGCTCCACGCTCCTCGCAGAGCAAAGGGGGAACAACTACTTCAAGGTCTCAGAGCAAGTGACGTCACCGATTGAAAGGCTATTTAGCGCGAACCACCGCTAACTAAGCTAGCCGTTTCACATCCGTTCCACTGAGCAGCCTGTCATTGTCCGGGGCTCTTACTTCAGCGTCACGGCGCCGACGGTATCGATGTATATGAGATGTGGTGCACAGATGGCTGAGACCATGTTGATATTCATGAAGGGCCCCTGGGTTCCCTGGACTGTCGGGAGAGTGAACTCAGCCGTGAAACCCAACAGGTCTCAAGGTGTAAGGTTGTTACAATAAACACTGTAAACATAACCTCGGGCTCTCTCTCTCTCGCTCTCTCACACGCACGCACGTACGCACGCACGCACACACACACACACACACACACACACACACCATGCTCTAGCTCGGCCTATTCAGTTTTTGTCTCTGTCGTTTCCATGGTGACTCCAGGTTCCACCTTATTCACAAGGTCTATATATATATATGCAGTTTGTTTACTGTTTGTGTTTACTGTTGACACCTTATTCGCGTGGTCTATAATATGTGTTGACTGTTGTGTTTACTGTTGACACCTTATTCACAAGGTCTATAAATATGCAGTGTGTTTACTGTTTGTGTTTACTGTTGACACCTTATTCACGTGGTCTATAAATATGCAGTGTGTTTACTGTTTGTGTTTACTGTTGACACCTTATTCACAAGGTCTATAAATATGCAGTTTATTTACTGTTTGTGTTTACTGTTGACACCTTATTCACGTGGTCTATAAATATGCAGTGTGTTTACTGTTTGTGTTTACTGTTGACACCTTATTCACAAGGTCTATAAATATGCAGTTTATTTACTGTTTGTGTTTACTGTTGACACCTTATTCTCAAGGTCTATAAATATGCAGTGTGTTTACTGTTTGTGTTTACTGTTGACACCTTATTCTCAAGGTCTATAAATATGCAGTGTGTTTACTGTTTGTGTTTACTGTTGACACCTTATTCTCAAGGTCTATAAATATGCAGTTTATTTACTGTTTGTGTTTAGTGTTTGTGTTTACTGTTGACACCTTATTCACAAGGTCTATAAATATGCAGTTTGTTTACTGTTTGTGTTTACTGTTTGTGTTTACTGTTGACACCTTATTCACGTGGTCTATAAATATGCAGTTTATTTACTGTTTGTGTTTACTGTTTGTGTTTACTGTTTGTGTTTGCTGTTGACACCTTATTCACGTGGTCTATAAATATGCAGTTTATTTACTGTTTGTGTTTACTGTTTGTGTTTACTGTTTGTGTTTACTGTTGACACCTTATTCACGTGGTCTATAAATATGCAGTTTGTTTACTGTTTGTGTTTACTGTTTGTGTTTACTGTTGACACCTTATTCACGTGGTCTATAAATATGCAGTTTGTTTACTGTTTGTGTTTACTGTTTGTGTTTACTGTTGACACCTTATTCACGTGGTCTATAAATATGCAGTTTGTTTACTGTTTGTGTTTACTGTTTGTGTTTACTGTTGACACCTTATTCACGTGGTCTATAAATATGCAGTTTGTTTACTGTTTGTGTTTACTGTTTGTGTTTACTGTTTGTGTTTACTGTTGACACCTTATTCACGTGGTCTATAAATATGCAGTTTGTTTACAGTTGTCTAGGACAGTATTCTGAATGATTCACCCCGTGGCTGTGAGACAGTTCACCCTGAGGCTGTGAGACAGTTCACCCTGTGGCTGTGAGACAGTTCACCCTGAGGCTGTGAGACAGTTCACCCTGAGGCTGTGAGACAGTTCACCCTGAGGCTGTGAGACAGTTCACCCTGAGGCTGTGAGACAGTTCACCCTGTGGCTGTGAGACAGTTCACCCTGAGGCTGTGAGACAGTTCACCCTGTGGCTGTGAGACAGTTCACCCTGTGGCTGTGAGACAGTTCACCCTGTGGCTGTGAGACAGTTCACCCTGAGGCTGTGAGACAGTTCACCCTGTGGCTGTGAGACAGTTCACCCTGAGGCTGTGAGACAGTTCACCCTGAGGCTGTGAGACAGTTCACCCTGTGGATGTGAGACAGTTCACCCTGAGGCTGTGAGACAGTTCACCCTGTGGATGTGAGACAATTCACCCTGAGGCTGTGAGACAGTTCACCCTGAGGCTGTGAGACAGTTCACCCTGAGGCTGTGAGACAGTTCACCCTGTAGATGTGAGACAGTTCACTCTGTGGATGTGAGACAGTTCACCCTGTAGATGTGAGACAGTTCACCCTGTGGATGTGAGACAGTTCACCCTGAGGCTGTGAGACAGTTCACCCTGAGGCTGTGAGACAGTTCACCCTGAGGCTGTGAGACAGTTCACCCTGAGGCTGTGAGACAGTTCACCCTGTGGCTGTGAGACAGTTCACCCTGAGGCTGTGAGACAGTTCACCCTGAGGCTGTGAGACAGTTCACCCTGAGGCTGTGAGACAGTTCACCCTGAGGCTGTGAGACAGTTCACCCTGTAGATGTGAGACAGTTCACCCTGTGGATGTGAGACAGTTCACCCTGTAGATGTGAGACAGTTCACCCTGTGGATGTGAGACAGTTCACCCTGTGGCAGTGAGACAGTTCACCCTGTGGCTGTGAGACAGTTCACCCTGAGGCTGTGAGACAGTTCACCCTGAGGCTGTGAGACAGTTCACCCTGAGGCTGTGAGACAGTTCACCCTGTAGATGTGAGACAGTTCACCCTGTGGATGTGAGACAGTTCACCCTGTGGCTGTGAGACAGTTCACCCTGAGGCTGTGAGACAGTTCACCCTGAGGCTGTGAGACAGTTCACCCTGAGGCTGTGAGACAGTTCACCCTGTGGCTGTGAGACAGTTCACCCTGAGGCTGTGAGACAGTTCACCCTGTGGCAGTGAGACAGTTGTCTACTACATATGGAATAGGTTGGCATTTGAACTGCATCCTCAGGGGGTCGTACCATTTTAAATTGAGGTGAAGTGTTCTGTACCATCATGTCAAGTCGATCTGGGCCCAGGGCCCCCCGGTGCTCTACATCACGAGTCAAAACAGTGTGCAGGCTGTTGCTGTGGAACAGATCTGTGAATTGCATCGACCAACAGCTCTTACAGGGGCTGTCCTCTGTGTCCTAGGTGTTTTTAGTGTGTTCTCCCCCAAAAACCCCTCAGCGAAGAGGAACCCACCTCAACGGGAGTCAGAGTGTGCTGTGTTCTGTCCTACACATGTAGGACCTTAATTTGATCACTCTTTTGTTGCTGAGAATTTTCCCTGCTCTGACCCTCAGATAAACAGAACATTTTGAGGGTCAGTGTTGATCTCTGTTAATGGAACAAGATGTTCTGTTTATCTGAGGGTCAGTGTGGGTCTCTGTTAATGAAACAAGATGTTCTGTTTATCTGAGGGTCAGTGTGGGTCTCTGTTAATGAAACAAGATGTTCTGTTTATCTGAGGGTCAGTGTGGATCTCTGTTAATGAAACAAGATGTTCTGTTTATCTGAGGGTCAGTGTGGGTCTCTGTTAATGAAACAAGATGTTCTGTTTATCTGAGGGTCAGTGTGGATCTCTGTTAATGAAACAAGATGTTCAGTTTATCTGAGGGTCAGTGTGGATCTCTGTTAATGAAACAAGATGTTATGTTTATCTGAGGGTCAGTGTTGATCTCTGTTAATGGAACAAGATGTTCTGTTTATCTGATTCATGTTACAACAACAAGCTAGTTAGCACGGTTACTGTTCTGTTTGTCTGTCTGCTTGTCTCTCACACACACACACACACACACACACACACACACACACACACACACACACACACACACACACTCTTTTGTCCGCTCCACAGTGCCTCGTAGCTGAACCTGTGAACTTCTTAACCTTTCGTCCCTCTTCACGCTCTTATCAAGGCGTAGTGCCGTGGCGTCTCCCTGGACAGGGGGTCCCAGAGGTCAGATAATTCATTAGGTTTATAACGTAGGGCAGCGTCTGTAATGAACGTCCCGGGGGGACCAGAGGAGAATGAGGTCGGCAGATGTCAGGTACCCTTCCTAGTTTGGTTTGGCCAAGGCTACTATCATCATGTATTCTCATGGCTTACTAGATCATCGTGATCTGCCGTAGCACAGCCTCCCAACATTACGAGTTCCCTCCCATCTCTGGGATTACTAGATCATCGTGATCTGCCGTAGCACAGCCTCCCAACATCATGAGTTCCCTCCCATCGCTGGGATTACTAGATCATCGTGATCTGCCGTAGCACAGCCTCCCAACATCACGGGTTCCCTCCCATCGCTGGGATTACTAGATCATCGTGATCTGCCGTAGCACAGCCTCCCAACATCACGAGTTCCCTCCCATCGCTGGGATTACTAGATCATCGTGATCTGCCCTAGCACAGCCTCCCAACATCATGAGTTCCCTCCCATCGCTGGGATTACTAGATCATCGTGATCTGCCCTAGCACAGCCTCCCAACATCATGAGTTCCCTCCCATCGCTGGGATTACTAGATCATCGTGATCTGCCGTAGCACAGCCTCCCAACATTACGAGTTCCCTCCCATCGCTGGGATTACTAGATCATCGTGATCTGCCCTAGCACAGCCTCCCAACATCACGGGTTCCCTCCCATCGCTGGGATTACTAGATCATCGTGATCTGCCGTAGCACAGCCTCCCAACATCATGAGTTCCCTCCCATCGCTGGGATTACTAGATCATCGTGATCTGCCGTAGCACAGCCTCCCAACATCATGAGTTCCCTCCCATCGCTGGGATTACTAGATCATCGTGATCTGCCGTAGCACAGCCTCCCAACATTACGAGTTCCCTCCCATCGCTGGGATTAGTTTTATAGTTTAGTTTTGACACTTTGAATGAATGGAGACAAACGTTGGAGTAGCACACTGTTATTATTTAACCGATCTAAAGGATGCCGTCTACCTGCGGTCTACCTGCGGTCTACCTGCAGTCTACCTGCAGTCTACCTGCTCTCTACCTGCTGTCTACCTGCTGTCTACCTGTTGTCGACCTGCTGTCTACCTGCTGTCTACCTGCTCTCTACCTGCTGTCTACCTGCTGTCTACCTACTGCCTACCTGCTGTCTACCTGATGTCTACCTGCTGTCTACCTGCTGTCGACCTGCTGTCTACCGGCTGCCTACCTGCTGTCTACCTGCTATCTACCTGCTGTCTACCTGCTGTCGACCTGCTGTCTACCTGCTGTCGACCTGCTGTCTACCGGCTGTCTACCTGCTGTCTACCGGCTGCCTACCTGCTGTCTACCTGCTGTATACCTGCTGTCTACCTTCATCTAAAGGCTGATGTCTACCTGCTGTCTACCCGCTGCCTACCTGCTATCTACCTGCTGTCTACCTACTGCCTACCTGCTGTCTACCTGCTGTCGACCTGCTGTCTACCGGCTGTCTACCTGCTGTCTACCGGCTGCCTACCTGCTGTCTACCTGCTGTATACCTGCTGTCTACCTTCATCTAAAGGCTGATGTCTACCTGCTGCCTACCTGCTGTCTACCTCCTGTCTACCTGCTGCCTACCTGCTGTCTACCTGCTGTCTACCTGCTGTATACCTGCTGTCTACCTGCATCTAAAGGCTGATGTCTACCTGCTGCCTGCCTGCTGTCTACCTGCTGTCTACCTGCTGTCTACCTGTATCTAAAGGCTGCTGTCTACCTGCTGCCTACCTGCTGTCTACCACCTCTAAAGGCTCCTACCTACCAGGTAACACTTTTCTTGTAGGCTACTGTCTACCTATCATCTACCTGCTCTCTACCTGCCACCTCTAAAGGATCCTACCCACCAGGTAGCACTTTCTTGTAGGCTGCTGTCTACCTGCCACCTCTAAAGGATCCTACCTACCAGGTAGCACTTTTCTTGTAGGCTGCTGTCTACCTATCATCTACCTGCTGTCTACCTGCCACCTCTAAAGGATCCTACCCACCAGGTAACACTTTTCTTGTAGGCTGCTGTCTACCTATCATCTACCTGCTGTCTACCTGCCACCTCTAAAGGATCCTACCCACCAGGTAACACTTTTCTTGTAGGCTGCTGTCTACCTATCATCTACCTGCTGTCTACCTGCCACCTCTAAAGGATCCTGCCCACCAGGTAACACTTTTCTTGTAGGCTGCTGTCTACCTGCCACCTCTAAAAGCTCCTACCTACCAGGTAACACTTTTCTTGTAGGCTGCTGTCTACCTGCCACCTCTAAAGGCTCCTACCTACCAGGTAACACTTTTCTTGTAGGTTGCTGTCTACCTGCCACCTCTAAAGGCTCCTACCCACCAGGTAACACTTTTCTTGTAGGCTGCTGTCTACCTGCCACCTCTAAAGGATCCTACCCACCAGGTAACACTTTTCTTGTAGGTTGCTGTCTACCTGCCACCTCTAAAGGCTCCTACCCACCAGGTAACACTTTTCTTGTAGGCTGCTGTCTACCTGCCACCTCTAAAGGCTCCTACCCACCAGGTAACACTTTTCTTGTAGGCTGCTGTCTACCTGCCACCTCTAAAGGCTCCTACCCACCAGGTAACACTTTTCTTGTAGGCTGCTGTCTACCTGCCACCTCTAAAGGCTCCTACCCACCAGGTAACACTTTTCTTGTAGGTTGCTGTCTACCTGCCACCTCTAAAGGCTCCTACCCACCAGGTAACACTTTTCTTGTAGGTTGCTGTCTACCTGCCACCTCTAAAGGCTCCTACCCACCAGGTAACACTTTTCTTGTAGGTTGCTGTCTACCTGCCACCTCTAAAGGCTCCTACCCACCAGGTAACACTTTTCTTGTAGGCTGCTGTCTACCTGCCACCTCTAAAGGCTCCTACCCACCAGGTAACACTTTTCTTGTAGGCTGCTGTCTACCTGCCACCTCTAAAGGCTCCTACCCACCAGGTAACACTTTTCTTGTAGGCTGCTGTCTACCTGCCACCTCTAAAGGCTCCTACCCACCAGATAACACTTTTCTTGTAGGCTGCTGTCTACCTATCATCTACCTGCTGTCTACCTGCCACCTCTAAAGGCTCCTACCCACCAGGTAACACTTTTCTTGTAGGCTGCTGTCTATCTGCCACCTCTAAAGGCTCCTACCCACCAGGTAACACTTTTCTTGTAGGCTGCTGTCTACCTGCCACCTCTAAAGGCTCCTACCCACCAGGTAACACTTTTCTTGTAGGCTGCTGTCTACCTGCCACCTCTAAAGGCTCCTACCCACCAGGTAACACTTTTCTTGTAGGCTGCTGTCTACCTGCCACCTCTAAAGGCTCCTACCCACCAGGTAACACTTTTCTTGTAGGTTGCTGTCTACCTGCCACCTCTAAAGGCTCCTACCCACCAGGTAACACTTTTCTTGTAGGTTGCTGTCTACCTGCCACCTCTAAAGGCTCCTACCCACCAGGTAACACTTTTCTTGTAGGTTGCTGTCTACCTGCCACCTCTAAAGGCTCCTACCCACCAGGTAACACTTTTCTTGTAGGCTGCTGTCTACCTGCCACCTCTAAAGGCTCCTACCCACCAGGTAACACTTTTCTTGTAGGCTGCTGTCTACCTGCCACCTCTAAAGGCTCCTACCCACCAGGTAACACTTTTCTTGTAGGCTGCTGTCTACCTGCCACCTCTAAAGGCTCCTACCCACCAGATAACACTTTTCTTGTAGGCTGCTGTCTACCTATCATCTACCTGCTGTCTACCTGCCACCTCTAAAGGCTCCTACCCACCAGGTAACACTTTTCTTGTAGGCTGCTGTCTATCTGCCACCTCTAAAGGCTCCTACCCACCAGGTAACACTTTTCTTGTAGGCTGCTGTCTACCTGCCACCTCTAAAGGCTCCTACCCACCAGGTAACACTTTTCTTGTAGGCTGCTGTCTACCTGCCACCTCTAAAGGCTCCTACCCACCAGGTAACACTTTTCTTGTAGGCTGCTGTCTACCTGCCACCTCTAAAGGCTCCTACCCACCAGATAACACTTTTCTTGTAGGCTGCTGTCTACCTATCATCTACCTGCTGTCTACCTGCCACCTCTAAAGGCTCCTACCCACCAGGTAACACTTTTCTTGTAGGCTGCTGTCTACCTGCCACCTCTAAAGGCTCCTACCCACCAGGTAACACTTTTCTTGTAGGTTGCCTCTTTTGGGACGGGATTCGAAGGGTTCTTTTTATTTATTTGAACATATCTACTTGACTGTACTCTACTGTTCTGTACAGTACTGAACTCTACTTGTGAAACATTTGGTTAAAATAGACTGGACCAATCAAATTTGGTGACACGCGCACATTACTATACTCGATGAGTTTTTGAGGACCATCAATTAATACCCATTCAAAATCCTATGTTCCCTAACCCGTAAACCTAAAATAGCCTTTTTACAAGTGAGGATTGGCAGAATGTCCTCACTTCTCTGAAATTCTGTTGGTTTACTATTCTTGTGAGAGCTTTGTGTTGTAAACACTACAGAGGATGTGGACCCCTCTGTCTCACTGTGTCGCCTGGCTGTTGTAAACACTACAGAGGATGTGGACCCCTCTGTCTCACTGTGTCGCCTGGCTGTTGTAAACACTACAGAGGATGTGGACCCCTCTGTCTCACTGTGTCGCCTGGCTGTTGTAAACACTACAGAGGATGTGGACCCCTCTGTCTCACTGTGTCGCCTGGCTGTTGTAAACACTACTGCCCATATTCATTCTAACACACAGATCAACACAGATCATACCTATAACAGACTGATGATGTCATACAGGAAGTCCTCTGATCAACACAGATCGTACCTATAACAGACTGATGATGTCATACAGGAAGTCCTCTGATCAACAGAGATTGTACCTATAACAGACTGATGATGTCATACAGGAAGTCCTCTGATCAACACAGATCGTACCTATAACAGACTGATGATGTCATACAGGAAGTCCTCTGATCAACACAGATCGTACCTATAACAGACTGATGATGTCATACAGGAAGTCCTCTGATCAACACAGATCGTACCTATAACAGACTGATGATGTCATACAGGAAGTCCTCTGATCAACACAGATCGTACCTATAACAGACTGATGATGTCATACAGGAAGTCCTCTGATCAACACAGATCGTACCTATAACAGACTGATGATGTCATACAGGAAGTCCTCTGATCAACACAGATCGTACCTATAACAGACTGATGATGTCATACAGGAAGTCCTCTGATCAACAGAGATTGTACCTATAACAGACTGATGATGTCATACAGGAAGTCCTCTGATCAACACAGATCATACCTATAACAGACTGATGATGTCATACAGGAAGTCCTCTGATCAACACAGATCGTACCTATAACAGACTGATGATGTCATACAGGAAGTCCTCTGATCAACACAGATCGTACCTATAACAGACTGATGATGTCATACAGGAAGTCCTCTGATCAACACAGATCATACCTATAACAGACTGATGATGTCATACAGGAAGTCCTCTGATCAACACAGATCGTACCTATAACAGACTGATGATGTCATACAGGAAGTCCTCTGATCAACACAGATCGTACCTATAACAGACTGATGATGTCATACAGGAAGTCCTCTGATCAACACAGATCGTACCTATAACAGACTGATGATGTCATACAGGAAGTCCTCTGATCAACACAGATCGTACCTATAACAGACTGATGATGTCATACAGGAAGTCCTCTGATCAACACAGATCGTACCTATAACAGACTGATGATGTCATACAGGAAGTCCTCTGATCAACACAGATCGTACCTATAACAGACTGATGATGTCATACAGGAAGTCCTCTGAACAACACAGATCGTACCTATAACAGACTGATGATGTCATACAGGAAGTCCTCTGAACAACACAGATCGTACCTATAACAGACTGATGATGTCATACAGGAAGTCCTCTGAACAACACAGATCATACCTATAACAGACTGATGATGTCATGTGTTTGACCAGGCTAACTTATCTGTGTCTGAGCAACATTGTATTCACATGGAGTTTGACCAGGCTAACTTATCTGTGTCTCAGCAACATTGTATTCACATGGAGTTTGACCAGGCTAACTTATCTGTGTCTCAGCAACAATGTATTCACATGGAGTTTGACCAGGCTAACTTATCTGTGTCTGGGAACATTGTATTGACATGGAAAGCCAAACGGCCTGTGGTTTCCTTTGTAATTGACACTAAACGCAGGGTGATTTGCTTCTGTTGTGAGTTGAGTGTCTCTCTGGATGAGAGCGTCTGCTAAATGACTACAATGACTAAGTGCTGAGGGAAATAAGTTGTGATACAGACTGGAGCTGAGAGCTCTCATATCCTGTCTCTGACTGTCTCATATCCTGTCTCTGACTGTCTCATATCCTGTCTCTGACTGTCTCATATCCTGTCTCTGACTGTCTCATATCCTGTCTCTGACTGTCTCATATCCTGTCTCTGACTGTCTAATATCCTGTCTCTGACTGTCTCTGACTGTCTCATATCCTGTCTCTGACCGTCTCATATCCTGTCTCTGACCGTCTCATATCCTGTCTCTGACCGTCTCATATCCTGTCTCTGACTGTCTCGTATCCTGTCTCTGACTGTCTCATATCCTGTCTCTGACTGTCTCATATCCTGTCTCTGACTGTCTCTGACTGTCTCATATCCTGTCTCTGACCGTCTCATATCCTGTCTCTGACTGTCTCATATCCTGTCTCTGACTGTCTCATAGCCTGTCTCTGACCATCTCATATCCTGTCTCTGACCGTCTCATATCCTGTCTCTGACTGTCTCATATCCTGTCTCTGACTGTCTCTGACTGTCTCATATCCTGTCTCTGACTGTCTCATATCCTGTCTCTGACTGTCTCATATCCTGTCTCTGACTGTCTCTGACTGTCTCTGACGGTCTCATATCCTGTCTCTGACTGTCTCATATCCTGCCTATGACAGTCTCATATCCTGTCTCTGACCGTCTCATATCCTGTCTCTGACTGTCTCATATCCTGTCTCTGACTGTCTCATATCCTGTCTCTGACTGTCTCATATCCTGTCTCTGACTGTCTCATATCCTGTCTCTGACTGTCTCTGACTGTCTCATATCCTGTCTCTGACTGTCTCATATCCTGTCTCTGACTGTCTCATATCCTGTCTCTGACTGTCTCTGACTGTCTCTGACTGTCTCATATCCTGCCTATGACAGTCTCATATCCTGTCTCTGACTGTCTCATATCCTGTCTCTGACTATCTCATATCCTGTCTCTGACTGCCAAATGGCTTGTTATTGATCAGCTGATTGGCTGCGAGCAACACGGCTTGAGGCGTATCAACATTTAAACCTGACTGATGGAAATCTTGAGGTGAGAAGCATTGGTGCTTTACATAGTCCTTTTGATCACTGTGGTGAGAACAGACTGTCAGAACTACTGGGTTGAATAGAAAAGTACAGCCCCCGATATGATGCCTGAAGTAGAAAACTCACTCAGTAAAAAAATAATAATACAAGCTTTGATTGACATGTTTTCTGAGAAATGTCTTTTATATCCTGAAGAACCAGCTCCACTACACACAGCATGCAGTGGTTTTTAATTATAGACTACACACACACACACACAGACACACACACACACACACACACAAACACATAAAACTGAATTCTCAATTATGTTTGCACATTACTCTAACGTTCCAGTAAAGTTGTATTTAGAAAAGAGTTGGATTCATATAATCTCATCAGATCTTTACAGTTTAGTACCAGCAGTAACAACATTCTATAGAATCTCATCAGATCTTTACAGTTTAGCACCAGCAGTAACAACATTCTATAGAATCTCATCAGATCTTTACAGTTTAGCAGTAACAACATTCTATAGAATCTCATCAGATCTTTACAGTTTAGCAGTAACAACATTCTATAGAATCTCATCAGATCTTTACAGTTTAGCAGTAACAACATTCTATAGAATCTCATCAGATCTTTACAGTTTAGCAGTAACAACATTCTATAGAATCTCATCAGATCTTTACAGTTCAGCAGTAACAACATTCTATAGAATCTCATCAGATCTTTACAGTTTAGCAGTAACAACATTCTATAGAATCTCATCAGATCTTTACAGTTCAGCAGTAACAACATTCTATAGAATCTCATCAGATCTTTACAGTTTAGCACCAGCAGTAACAACATTCTATAGAATCTCATCAGATCTTTACAGTTTAGTACCAGCAGTAACAACATTCTATAGAATCTCATCAGATCTTTACAGTTTAGCAGTAACAACATTCTATAGAATCTCATCAGATCTTTACAGTTTAGCAGTAACAACATTCTATTGAATCTCATCAGATCTTTACAGTTTAGTACCAGCAGTAACAATATTCTATAGAATCTCATCAGATCTTTACAGTTTAGTACCAGCAGTAACAACATTCTATAGAATCTCATCAGATCTTTACAGTTTAGCAGTAACAACATTCTATAGAATCTCATCAGATCTTTACAGTTTAGCAGTAACAACATTCTATAGAATCTCATCAGATCTTTACAGTTTAGTACCAGCAGTAACAACATTCTATAGAATCTCATCAGATCTTTACAGTTTAGCAGTAACAACATTCTATAGAATCTCATCAGATCTTTACAGTTTAGCAGTAACAACATTCTATAGAATCTCATCAGATCTTTACAGTTTAGCAGTAACAACATTCTATAGAATCTCATCAGATCTTTACAGTTTAGTACCAGCAGTAACAACATTCTATAGAATCTCATCAGATCTTTACAGTTTAGTACCAGCAGTAACAACATTCTATAGAATCTCATCAGATCTTTACAGTTTAGCACCAGCAGTAACAACATTCTATAGAATATCATCAGATCTTTACAGTTTAGCACCAGCAGTAACAACATTCTATAGAATCTCATCAGATCTTTACAGTTTAGTACCAGCAGTAACAACATTCTATAGAATCTCATCAGATCTTTACAGTTTAGCAGTAACAACATTCTATAGAATCTCATCAGATCTTTACAGTTTAGCAGTAACAACATTCTATTGAATCTCATCAGATCTTTACAGTTTAGTACCAGCAGTAACAATATTCTATAGAATCTCATCAGATCTTTACAGTTTAGTACCAGCAGTAACAACATTCTATAGAATCTCATCAGATCTTTACAGTTTAGCAGTAACAACATTCTATAGAATCTCATCAGATCTTTACAGTTTAGCAGTAACAACATTCTATAGAATCTCATCAGATCTTTACAGTTTAGTACCAGCAGTAACAACATTCTATAGAATCTCATCAGATCTTTACAGTTTAGCAGTAACAACATTCTATAGAATCTCATCAGATCTTTACAGTTTAGCAGTAACAACATTCTATAGAATCTCATCAGATCTTTACAGTTTAGCAGTAACAACATTCTATAGAATCTCATCAGATCTTTACAGTTTAGCAGTAACAACATTCTATAGAATCTCATCAGATCTTTACAGTTTAGCAGTAACAACATTCTATAGAATCTCATCAGATCTTTACAGTTTAGCAGTAACAACATTCTATAGAATCTCATCAGATCTTTACAGTTTAGCAGTAACAACATTCTATAGAATCTCATCAGATCTTTACAGTTTAGTACCAGCAGTAACAACATTCTATAGAATCTCATCAGATCTTTACAGTTTAGTACCAGCAGTAACAACATTCTATAGAATCTCATCAGATCTTTACAGTTTAGCACCAGCAGTAACAACATTCTATAGAATCTCATCAGATCTTTACAGTTTAGCACCAGCAGTAACAACATTCTATAGAATCTCATCAGATCTTTACAGTTTAGCACCAGCAGTAACAACATTCTATAGAATCTCATCAGATCTTTACAGTTTAGTACCAGCAGTAACAACATTCTATAGAATCTCATCAGATCTTTACAGTTTAGCAGTAACATCATTCTATAGAATCTCATCAGATCTTTACAGTTTAGCAGTAACAACATTCTATTGAATCTCATCAGATCTTTACAGTTTAGTACCAGCAGTAACAATATTCTATAGAATCTCATCAGATCTTTACAGTTTAGTACCAGCAGTAACAACATTCTATAGAATCTCATCAGATCTTTACAGTTTAGCAGTAACAACATTCTATAGAATCTCATCAGATCTTTACAGTTTAGCAGTAACAACATTCTATAGAATCTCATCAGATCTTTACAGTTTAGCAGTAACAACATTCTATAGAATCTCATCAGATCTTTACAGTTTAGCAGTAACAACATTCTATAGAATCTCATCAGATCTTTACAGTTTAGCAGTAACAACATTCTATAGAATCTCATCAGATCTTTACAGTTTAGCAGTAACAACATTCTATAGAATCTCATCAGATCTTTACAGTTTAGTACCAGCAGTAACAACATTCTATAGAATCTCATCAGATCTTTACAGTTTAGTACCAGCAGTAACAACATTCTATAGAATCTCATCAGATCTTTACAGTTTAGCACCAGCAGTAACAACATTCTATAGAATCTCATCAGATCTTTACAGTTTAGCACCAGCAGTAACAACATTCTATAGAATCTCATCAGATCTTTACAGTTCAGCATCAGCAGTAACAACATTCTATAGAATCTCATCAGATCTTTACAGTTTAGCAGTAACAACATTCTATAGAATCTCATCAGATCTTTACAGTTTAGTACCAGCAGTAACAACATTCTATAGAATCTCATCAGATCTTTACAGTTCAGCAGTAACAACATTCTATAGAATCTCATCAGATCTTTACAGTTTAGTAGTGACAACATTCTATAGAATCTCATCAGATCTTTACAGTTTAGCAGTAACAACATTCTATAGAATCTCATCAGATCTTTACAGTTTAGCACCAGCAGTAACAAGATTCTATAGAATCTCATCAGATCTTTACAGTTTAGTACCAGCAGTAACAACATTCTATAGAATCTCATCAGATCTTTACAGTTTAGCAGTAACAACATTCTATAGAATCTCATCAGATCTTTACAGTTTAGCAGTAACAACATTCTATAGAATCTCATCAGATCTTTACAGTTTAGCAGTAACAACATTCTATAGAATCTCATCAGATCTTTACAGTTTAGTACCAGCAGTAACAACATTCTATAGAATCTCATCAGATCTTTACAGTTTAGCAGTAACAACATTCTATAGAATCTCATCAGATCTTTACAGTTTAGCAGTAACAACATTCTATAGAATCTCATCAGATCTTTACAGTTTAGTACCAGCAGTAACAACATTCTATAGAATCTCATCAGATCTTTACAGTTTAGTACCAGCAGTAACAACATTCTATAGAATCTCATCAGATCTTTACAGTTTAGCAGTAACAACATTCTATAGAATCTCATCAGATCTTTACAGTTTAGTACCAGCAGTAACAACATTCTATAGAATCTCATCAGATCTTTACAGTTTAGTACCAGCAGTAACAACATTCTATAGAATCTCATCAGATCTTTACAGTTCAGCACCAGCAGTAACAACATTCTATAGAATCTCATCAGATCTTTACAGTTTAGTACCAGCAGTAACAACATTCTATAGAATCTCATCAGATCTTTACAGTTTAGCAGTAACAACATTCTATAGAATCTCATCAGATCTTTACAGTTTAGCAGTAACAACATTCTATAGAATCTCATCAGATCTTTACAGTTTAGTACCAGCAGTAACAACATTCTATTGAATCTCATCAGATCTTTACAGTTCAGCAGTAACAACATTCTATTGAATCTCATCAGATCTTTACAGTTTAGCACCAGCAGTAACAACATTCTATTGAATCTCATCAGATCTTTACAGTTTAGCACCAGCAGTAACAACATTCTATAGAATCCCATCATATCTTTACAGTTCAGCACCAGCAGTAACAACATTCTATAGAATCTCATCAGATCTTTACAGTTTAGCAGTAACAACATTCTATAGAATCTCATCAGATCTTTACAGTTTAGCAGTAACAACATTCTATAGAATCTCATCAGATCTTTACAGTTTAGTACCAGCAGTAACAACATTCTATAGAATCTCATCAGATCTTTACAGTTTAGTACCAGCAGTAACAACATTCTATAGAATATCATCAGATCTTTACAGTTTAGTACCAGCAGTAACAACATTCTATAGAATCTCATCAGATCTTTACAGTTTAGCAGTAACAACATTCTATAGAATCTCATCAGATCATTACAGTTCAGCACCAGCAGTAACAACATTCTATAGAATCTCATCAGATCTTTACAGTTCAGCACCAGCAGTAACAACATTCTATAGAATCTCATCAGATCTTTACAGTTCAGCACCAGCCGTAACAACATTCTATAGAATCTCATCAGATCTTTACAGTTTAGTAGTAACAACATTCTATAGAATCTCATCAGATCTTTACAGTTCAGCACCAGCAGTAACAACATTCTATAGAATCTCATCAGATCTTTACAGTTTAGTAGTAACAACATTCTATAGAATCTCATTAGATCTTTACAGTTTAGTAGTAACAACATTCTATAGAATCTCATCAGATCTTTACAGTTCAGCACCAGCAGTAACAACATTCTATAGAATCTCATCAGATCTTTACAGTTTAGTACCAGCAGTAACAACATTCTATAGAATCTCATCAGATCTGTACAGTTTAGCAGTAACAACATTCTATAGAATCTCATCAGATCTTTACAGTTTAGCAGTAACAACATTCTATAGAATCTCATCAGATCTTTACAGTTTAGTACCAGCAGTAACAACATTCTATAGAATCTCATCAGATCTTTACAGTTTAGTACCAGCAGTAACAACATTCTATAGAATATCATCAGATCTTTACAGTTTAGTACCAGCAGTAACAACATTCTATAGAATATCATCAGATCTTTACAGTTTAGCAGTAACAACATTCTATAGAATCTCATCAGATCTTTACAGTTTAGTACCAGCAGTAACAACATTCTCTAGAATCTCATCAGATCTTTACAGTTTAGTACCAGCAGTAACAACATTCTATAGAATCTCATCAGATCTTTACAGTTCAGCACCAGCAGTAACAACATTCTATAGAATCTCATCAGATCTTTACAGTTTAGTAGTAACAACATTCTATAGAATCTCATTAGATCTTTACAGTTCAGCCCCAGCAGTAACAACATTCTATAGAATCTCATCAGATCTTTACAGTTCAGCACCAGCAGTAACAACATTCTATAGAATCTCATCAGATCTTTACAGTTTAGTAGTAACAACATTCTATAGAATCTCATCAGATCTTTACAGTTCAGCACCAGCAGTAACAACATTCTATAGAATCTCATCAGATCTTTACAGTTTAGTACCAGCAGTAACAACATTCTATAGAATCTCATCAGATCTTTACAGTTTAGCAGTAACAACATTCTATAGAATCTCATCAGATCTTTACAGTTTAGCAGTAACAACATTCTATAGAATCTCATCAGATCTTTACAGTTTAGTACCAGCAGTAACAACATTCTATAGAATCTCATCAGATCTTTACAGTTTAGTACCAGCAGTAACAACATTCTATAGAATATCATCAGATCTTTACAGTTTAGTACCAGCAGTAACAACATTCTATAGAATATCATCAGATCTTTACAGTTTAGCAGTAACAACATTCTATAGAATCTCATCAGATCTTTACAGTTTAGTACCAGCAGTAACAACATTCTCTAGAATCTCATCAGATCTTTACAGTTTAGTACCAGCAGTAACAACATTCTATAGAATCTCATCAGATCTTTACAGTTTAGTACCAGCAGTAACAACATTCTATAGAATATCATCAGATCTTTACAGTTTAGTACCAGCAGTAACAACATTCTATAGAATCTCATCAGATCTTTACAGTTTAGCAGTAACAACATTCTATAGAATCTCATCAGATCATTACAGTTCAGCACCAGCAGTAACAACATTCTATAGAATCTCATCAGATCTTTACAGTTCAGCACCAGCAGTAACAACATTCTATAGAATCTCATCAGATCTTTACAGTTCAGCACCAGCCGTAACAACATTCTATAGAATCTCATCAGATCTTTACAGTTTAGTAGTAACAACATTCTATAGAATCTCATCAGATCTTTACAGTTCAGCACCAGCAGTAACAACATTCTATAGAATCTCATCAGATCTTTACAGTTTAGTAGTAACAACATTCTATAGAATCTCATTAGATCTTTACAGTTCAGCCCCAGCAGTAACAACATTCTATAGAATCTCATCAGATCTTTACAGTTCAGCACCAGCAGTAACAACATTCTATAGAATCTCATCAGATCTTTACAGTTTAGTAGTAACAACATTCTATAGAATCTCATCAGATCTTTACAGTTCAGCACCAGCAGTAACAACATTCTATAGAATCTCATCAGATCTTTACAGTTTAGTACCAGCAGTAACAACATTCTATAGAATCTCATCAGATCTTTACAGTTTAGCAGTAACAACATTCTATAGAATCTCATCAGATCTTTACAGTTTAGCAGTAACAACATTCTATAGAATCTCATCAGATCTTTACAGTTTAGTACCAGCAGTAACAACATTCTATAGAATCTCATCAGATCTTTACAGTTTAGTACCAGCAGTAACAACATTCTATAGAATATCATCAGATCTTTACAGTTTAGTACCAGCAGTAACAACATTCTATAGAATATCATCAGATCTTTACAGTTTAGCAGTAACAACATTCTATAGAATCTCATCAGATCTTTACAGTTTAGTACCAGCAGTAACAACATTCTCTAGAATCTCATCAGATCTTTACAGTTTAGTACCAGCAGTAACAACATTCTATAGAATCTCATCAGATCTTTACAGTTCAGCAGTAACAACATTCTATAGAATCTCATCAGATCTTTACAGTTTAGCAGTAACAACATTCTATAGAATCTCATCAGATCTTTACAGTTTAGCAGTAACAACATTCTATAGAATCTCATCAGATCTTTACAGTTTAGCAGTAACAACATTCTATAGAATCTCATCAGATCTTTACAGTTTAGTACCAGCAGTAACAACATTCTATAGAATCTCATCAGATCTTTACAGTTTAGCAGTAACAACATTCTATAGAATCTCATCAGATCTTTACAGTTTAGTACCAGCAGTAACAACATTCTATTGAATCTCATCAGATCTTTACAGTTCAGCAGTAACAACATTCTATTGAATCTCATCAGATCTTTACAGTTTAGCACCAGCAGTAACAACATTCTATTGAATCTCATCAGATCTTTACAGTTTAGCACCAGCAGTAACAACATTCTATAGAATCCCATCATATCTTTACAGTTCAGCACCAGCAGTAACAACATTCTGTAGAATCTCATCAGATCTTTACAGTTTAGCAGTAACAACATTCTATAGAATCTCATCAGATCTTTACAGTTTAGCAGTAACAACATTCTATAGAATCTCATCAGATCTTTACAGTTTAGTACCAGCAGTAACAACATTCTATAGAATCTCATCAGATCTTTACAGTTTAGTACCAGCAGTAACAACATTCTATAGAATATCATCAGATCTTTACAGTTTAGTACCAGCAGTAACAACATTCTATAGAATCTCATCAGATCTTTACAGTTTAGCAGTAACAACATTCTATAGAATCTCATCAGATCATTACAGTTCAGCACCAGCAGTAACAACATTCTATAGAATCTCATCAGATCTTTACAGTTCAGCACCAGCAGTAACAACATTCTATAGAATCTCATCAGATCTTTACAGTTCAGCACCAGCCGTAACAACATTCTATAGAATCTCATCAGATCTTTACAGTTTAGTAGTAACAACATTCTATAGAATCTCATCAGATCTTTACAGTTCAGCACCAGCAGTAACAACATTCTATAGAATCTCATCAGATCTTTACAGTTTAGTAGTAACAACATTCTATAGAATCTCATTAGATCTTTACAGTTCAGCCCCAGCAGTAACAACATTCTATAGAATCTCATCAGATCTTTACAGTTCAGCACCAGCAGTAACAACATTCTATAGAATCTCATCAGATCTTTACAGTTTAGTAGTAACAACATTCTATAGAATCTCATCAGATCTTTACAGTTCAGCACCAGCAGTAACAACATTCTATAGAATCTCATCAGATCTTTACAGTTTAGTACCAGCAGTAACAACATTCTATAGAATCTCATCAGATCTTTACAGTTTAGCAGTAACAACATTCTATAGAATCTCATCAGATCTTTACAGTTTAGCAGTAACAACATTCTATAGAATCTCATCAGATCTTTACAGTTTAGTACCAGCAGTAACAACATTCTCTAGAATCTCATCAGATCTTTACAGTTTAGTACCAGCAGTAACAACATTCTATAGAATATCATCAGATCTTTACAGTTTAGTACCAGCAGTAACAACATTCTATAGAATCTCATCAGATCTTTACAGTTTAGCAGTAACAACATTCTATAGAATCTCATCAGATCTTTACAGTTTAGTACCAGCAGTAACAACATTCTCTAGAATCTCATCAGATCTTTACAGTTTAGTACCAGCAGTAACAACATTCTATAGAATCTCATCAGATCTTTACAGTTCAGCAGTAACAACATTCTATAGAATCTCATCAGATCTTTACAGTTTAGCAGTAACAACATTCTATAGAATCTCATCAGATCTTTACAGTTTAGCAGTAACAACATTCTATAGAATCTCATCAGATCTTTACAGTTTAGCAGTAACAACATTCTATAGAATCTCATCAGATCTTTACAGTTTAGTACCAGCAGTAACAACATTCTATAGAATCTCATCAGATCTTTACAGTTTAGTACCAGCAGTAACAGCATTCTATAGAATCTCATCAGAACTTTACAGTTTAGCACCAGCAGTAACAACATTCTATAGAATCTCATCAGATCTTTACAGTTTAGTACCAGCAGTAACAACATTCTATAGAATCTCATCAGATCTTTACAGTTTAGTACCAGCAGTAACAACATTCTATAGAATATCATCAGATCTTTACAGTTTAGTACCAGCAGTAACAACATTCTATAGAATATCATCAGATCTTTACAGTTTAGTACCAGCAGTAACAACATTCTATAGAATCTCATCAGATCTTTACAGTTTAGCAGTAACAACATTCTATAGAATCTCATCAGATCTTTACAGTTTAGTACCAGCAGTAACAACATTCTATAGAATCTCATCAGATCTTTACAGTTTAGTACCAGCAGTAACAAATTCTATAGAATCTCATCAGATCTTTACAGTTCAGCAGTAACAACATTCTATAGAATCTCATCAGATCTTTACAGTTTAGCAGTAACAACATTCTATAGAATCTCATCAGATCTTTACAGTTTAGCAGTAACAACATTCTATAGAATCTCATCAGATCTTTACAGTTTAGCAGTAACAACATTCTATAGAATCTCATCAGATCTTTACAGTTTAGTACCAGCAGTAACAACATTCTATAGAATCTCATCAGATCTTTACAGTTTAGTACCAGCAGTAACAACATTCTATAGAATCTCATCAGATCTTTACAGTTTAGTACCAGCAGTAACAACATTCTATAGAATCTCATCAGATCTTTACAGTTTAGTACCAGCAGTAACAATATTCTATTGAATCTCATCAGATCTTTACAGTTTAGTACCAGCAGTAACAACATTCTATAGAATCTCATCAGATCTTTACAGTTTAGTACCAGCAGTAACAACATTCTATAGAATCTCATCAGATCTTTACAGTTTAGTACCAGCAGTAACAACATTCTATAGAATCTCATCAGATCTTTACAGTTCAGCAGTAACAACATTCTATAGAATCTCATCAGATCTTTACAGTTTAGCAGTAACAACATTCTATAGAATCTCATCAGATCTTTACAGTTCAGCAGTAACAACATTCTATAGAATCTCATCAGATCTTTACAGTTTAGCAGTAACAACATTCTATAGAATCTCATCAGATCTTTACAGTTTAGTACCAGCAGTAACAGCATTCTATAGAATCTCATCAGAACTTTACAGTTTAGCACCAGCAGTAACAACATTCTATAGAATCTCATCAGATCTTTACAGTTTAGTACCAGCAGTAACAACATTCTATAGAATCTCATCAGATCTTTACAGTTTAGTACCAGCAGTAACAACATTCTATAGAATATCATCAGATCTTTACAGTTTAGTACCAGCAGTAACAACATTCTATAGAATATCATCAGATCTTTACAGTTTAGTACCAGCAGTAACAACATTCTATAGAATCTCATCAGATCTTTACAGTTTAGCAGTAACAACATTCTATAGAATCTCATCAGATCTTTACAGTTTAGTACCAGCAGTAACAACATTCTATAGAATCTCATCAGATCTTTACAGTTTAGTACCAGCAGTAACAAATTCTATAGAATCTCATCAGATCTTTACAGTTCAGCAGTAACAACATTCTATAGAATCTCATCAGATCTTTACAGTTTAGCAGTAACAACATTCTATAGAATCTCATCAGATCTTTACAGTTTAGCAGTAACAACATTCTATAGAATCTCATCAGATCTTTACAGTTTAGCAGTAACAACATTCTATAGAATCTCATCAGATCTTTACAGTTTAGTACCAGCAGTAACAACATTCTATAGAATCTCATCAGATCTTTACAGTTTAGTACCAGCAGTAACAACATTCTATAGAATCTCATCAGAACTTTACAGTTTAGCACCAGCAGTAACAACATTCTATAGAATCTCATCAGATCTTTACAGTTTAGTACCAGCAGTAACAACATTCTATAGAATCTCATCAGATCTTTACAGTTTAGTACCAGCAGTAACAACATTCTATAGAATCTCATCAGATCTTTACAGTTTAGTACCAGCAGTAACAATATTCTATTGAATCTCATCAGATCTTTACAGTTTAGTACCAGCAGTAACAACATTCTATAGAATCTCATCAGATCTTTACAGTTTAGTACCAGCAGTAACAACATTCTATAGAATCTCATCAGATCTTTACAGTTTAGTACCAGCAGTAACAACATTCTATAGAATCTCATCAGATCTTTACAGTTCAGCAGTAACAACATTCTATAGAATCTCATCAGATCTTTACAGTTTAGCAGTAACAACATTCTATAGAATCTCATCAGATCTTTACAGTTCAGCAGTAACAACATTCTATAGAATCTCATCAGATCTTTACAGTTTAGCAGTAACAACATTCTATAGAATCTCATCAGATCTTTACAGTTTAGTACCAGCAGTAACAACATTCTATAGAATCTCATCAGATCTTTACAGTTTAGTACCAGCAGTAACAACATTCTATAGAATCTCATCAGAACTTTACAGTTTAGCACCAGCAGTAACAACATTCTATAGAATCTCATCAGATCTTTACAGTTTAGTACCAGCAGTAACAACATTCTATAGAATCTCATCAGATCTTTACAGTTTAGTACCAGCAGTAACAACATTCTATAGAATCTCATCAGATCTTTACAGTTTAGTACCAGCAGTAACAATATTCTATTGAATCTCATCAGATCTTTACAGTTTAGTACCAGCAGTAACAACATTCTATAGAATCTCATCAGATCTTTACAGTTTAGTACCAGCAGTAACAACATTCTATAGAATCTCATCAGATCTTTACAGTTTAGTACCAGCAGTAAAAATATTCTATTGAATCTCATCAGATCTTTACAGTTCAGCACCAGCAGTAACAACATTCTATAGAATCCCATCATATCTTTACAGTTTAGTACCAGCAGTAACAACATTCTATAGAATCCCATCATATCTTTACAGTTTAGTACCAGCAGTAACAACATTCTATAGAATCTCATCAGATCTTTACAGTTTAGCAGTAACAACATTCTATAGAATCTCATCAGATCTTTACAGTTTTGCAGTAACAACATTCAATAGAATCTCATCAGATCTTTACAGTTTAGTACCAGCAGTAACAACATTCTATAGAATCTCATCAGATCTTTACAGTTTAGTACCAGCAGTAACAACATTCTATAGAATATCATCAGATCTTTACAGTTTAGTACCAGCAGTAACAACATTCTATAGAATCTCATCAGATCTTTACAGTTTAGCAGTAACAACATTCTATAGAATCTCATCAGATCTTTACAGTTTAGTACCAGCAGTAACAACATTCTATAGAATCTCATCAGATCTTTACAGTTCAGCAGTAACAACATTCTATAGAATCTCATCAGATCTTTACAGTTTAGTAGTGACAACATTCTATAGAATCTCATCAGATCTTTACAGTTTAGCAGTAACAACATTCTATAGAATCTCATCAGATCTTTACAGTTTAGCAGTAACAACATTCTATAGAATCTCATCAGATCTTTACAGTTTAGCAGTAACAACATTCTATAGAATCTCATCAGATCTTTACAGTTTAGTACCAGCAGTAACAACATTCTATAGAATCTCATCAGATCTTTACAGTTTAGTACCAGCAGTAACAACATTCTATAGAATCTCATCAGATCTTTACAGTTTAGCAGTAACAACATTCTATAGAATCTCATCAGATCTTTACAGTTTAGCAGTAACAACATTCTATAGAATCTCATCAGATCTTTACAGTTTAGTACCAGCAGTAACAACATTCTATAGAATCTCATCAGATCTTTACAGTTTAGCAGTAACAACATTCTATAGAATCTCATCAGATCTTTACAGTTTAGCAGTAACAACATTCTATAGAATCTCATCAGATCTTTACAGTTTAGCAGTAACAACATTCTATAGAATCTCATCAGATCTTTACAGTTTAGTACCAGCAGTAACAACATTCTATAGAATCTCATCAGATCTTTACAGTTTAGTACCAGCAGTAACAACATTCTATAGAATCTCATCAGATCTTTACAGTTTAGCACCAGCAGTAACAACATTCTATAGAATCTCATCAGATCTTTACAGTTCAGCATCAGCAGTAACAACATTCTATAGAATCTCATCAGATCTTTACAGTTTAGCAGTAACAACATTCTATAGAATCTCATCAGATCTTTACAGTTTAGTACCAGCAGTAACAACATTCTATAGAATCTCATCAGATCTTTACAGTTCAGCAGTAACAACATTCTATAGAATCTCATCAGATCTTTACAGTTTAGTAGTGACAACATTCTATAGAATCTCATCAGATCTTTACAGTTTAGCAGTAACAACATTCTATAGAATCTCATCAGATCTTTACAGTTTAGCAGTAACAACATTCTATAGAATCTCATCAGATCTTTACAGTTTAGCAGTAACAACATTCTATAGAATCTCATCAGATCTTTACAGTTTAGTACCAGCAGTAACAACATTCTATAGAATCTCATCAGATCTTTACAGTTTAGTACCAGCAGTAACAACATTCTATAGAATCTCATCAGATCTTTACAGTTTAGCAGTAACAACATTCTATAGAATCTCATCTGATCTTTACAGTTTAGTACCAGCAGTAACAACATTCTATAGAATCTCATCAGATCTTTACAGTTTAGCAGTAACAACATTCTATAGAATCTCACCAGATCTTTACAGTTTAGCAGTAACAACATTCTATAGAATCTCATCAGATCTTTACAGTTTAGCAGTAACAACATTCTATAGAATCTCATCAGATCTTTACAGTTTAGTACCAGCAGTAACAACATTCTATAGAATCTCATCAGATCTTTACAGTTTAGCAGTAACAACATTCTATAGAATCTCACCAGATCTTTACAGTTTAGCAGTAACAACATTCTATAGAATCTCATCAGATCTTTACAGTTTAGCAGTAACAACATTCTATAGAATCTCACCAGATCTTTACAGTTTAGCAGTAACAACATTCTATAGAATCTCATCAGATCTTTACAGTTTAGCAGTAACAACATTCTATAGAATCTCATCAGGTCTTTACAGTTCAGCAGTAACAACATTCTATAGAATCTCATCAGATCTTTACAGTTTAGTACCAGCAGTAACAACATTCTATAGAATCTCATCAGATCTTTACAGTTTAGCACCAGCAGTAACAACATTCTATTGAATCTCATCAGATCTTTACAGTTTAGCAGTAACAACATTCTATTGAATCTCATCAGATCTTTACAGTTTAGCAGTAACAACATTCTATAGAATCTCATCAGATCTTTACAGTTTAGTACCAGCAGTAACAACATTCTATAGAATCTCATCAGATCTTTACAGTTTAGTACCAGCAGTAACAACATTCTATAGAATCTCATCAGATCTTTACAGTTTAGTACCAGTAGTAACAACATTCTATAGAATCTCATCAGATCTTTACAGTTTAGCAGTAACAACATTCTATAGAATCTCATCAGAACTTTACAGTTTAGCACCAGCAGTAACAACATTCTATAGAATCTCATCAGATCTTTACAGTTCAGCACCAGCAGTAACAACATTCTATAGAATCTCATCAGATCTTTACAGTTCAGCAGTAACAACATTCTATAGAATCTCATCAGATCTTTACAGTTTAGCAGTAACAACATTCTATAGAATCTCATCAGATCTTTACAGTTCAGCACCAGCAGTAACAACATTCTATAGAATCTCATCAGATCTTTACAGTTCAGCAGTAACAACATTCTATAGAATCTCATCAGATCTTTACAGTTTAGCAGTAACAACATTCTATAGAATCTCATCAGATCTTTACAGTTCAGCACCAGCAGTAACAACATTCTATTGAATCTATACATTAGCATTGGTCCAGGAGCAACAATGAATATGTATCTGACTGACTGAACACATGCCTATAAGCTCCTACCACCTCATGGATTAGCTGCCTGACTCTTCCGCTCCCCTACTTGACATAGATACTTTGTGTTTATTGATATGTAGACTAATTACGCCTTTTCTTTGAAATCAATATCGTTCTGTCCTTGAGCTGTTCTTGTCTGTTAATGTTCTGTACGATGTCTCATGTTTCGTGTTTTGTGTTGTAACCCAGGAAGAGAAGCTGCTGGGGGGGATCTTAAATAAACTACCAAGTACAACCTGTCACTGCTTTCCGTCCGGCAGAGAGGTCAGTTATCCCTCCAATGTCAAGGTCAGGGGTCAAGGTCAGGGGTCAAGGGGGTCAAGGTCAGGAGTCAAGGTCAGTCAATGCAAACTATTTCGACAGAAGCTGCTCTTCCTCTGGCTCCTAATTGGCCACATTATAGGGCCCTTTTCTCTCAATCCCATCACTGGTAAGGACAGTCTGTCACGTTCTGACCTTAGTTCCTTTGTTTTGTCTTTTGTTTTAGTATGGTCAGGGCGTGAGTTGGGTGGGTTGTCTATGTTCGTTTTTCTATATTTTTCTATTTCTGTGTTTGGCCTGGTATGGTTCTCAATCAGAGGCAGCTGTCAATCGTTGTTCCTGTTTGAGAACCATATTTAGGAAGCCTGTTTTCCTGTGTGTTTGGTGGGTGGTTGTTTTCAGTCTTTGTGTGTTTGCACCAGACTTGTTGTTTTTTGAAGTGTTCAGATTCATTAAAAAAAGATGAACACTAACCACGCTGTGCTTTGGTCCTCTCCTTCTTCTCAAGACAGACGTTACACAGTCCATGTGTGAAGAGAGTTGTTCTTCAGGGATACGGTGGAGTGTACTGACTAATGGCCGTCTCTCTGATTAATCATGGTGAACTACAGTGTGTGTGTGTGTGTGTGTGTGTGTGTGTGTGTGTGTGTGTGTGTGTGTGTGTGTGTGTGTGTGTGTGTGTGTGTGTGTGTGCGCCCTGTTTTCAGAGGTTGGCATTATTGAATAAAACAGAAATTGAAATAAATTGAATTACTCTCCCTGTGTCCTATATACTGTATTGTTCCTTCACCTTATGTAGAGGTTATATAGTGTATTGTTCCTTCACCTTATATAGAGGTTATATACTGTATTGTCCCTTCACCTTATGTAGAGGTTATATACTGTATTGTCCCTTCACCTTATGTAGAGGTTATATACTGTATTGTTCCTTCCCCTTATGTAGAGGTTATATACTGTATTGTTCCTTCCCCTTATGTAGAGGTTATATACTGTATTGTTCCTTCCCCTTATGTAGAGGTTATATACTATATTGTTCCTTCCTCTATGTAGAGGTTATATACTGTATTGTTCCTTCCCCTTATGTAGAGGTTATATACTGTATTGTTCCTTCCCCTTATGTAGAGGTTATATACTGTATTGTTCCTTCCCTTTATGTAGAGGTTATATACTGTATTGTTCCTTCCCCTTATGTAGAGGTTATATACTGTATTGTTCCTTCCCCTTATGTAGAGGTTATATACTGTATTGTTCCTTCACCTTATGTAGAGGTTATATACTGTATTGTTCCTTCCCCTTATGTAGAGGTTATATACTGTATTGTTCCTTCCCTTTATGTAGAGGTTATATACTGTATTGTTCCTTCTCCTTATGTAGAGGTTATATACTGTATTGTTCCTTCCCCTTATGTAGAGGTTATATACTGTATTGTTCCTTCCCCTTATGTAGAGGTTATATACTGTATTGTTCCTTCCCTTTATGTAGAGGTTATATACTGTATTGTTCCTTCCCCTTATGTAGAGGTTATATACTGTATTGTTCCTTCCCCTTATGTAGAGGTTATATACTGTATTGTTCCTTCCCCTTATGTAGATCAGTTGTCCTGGTCCCTTTGCAGAAAAACAGTGTAACGGTTTTCTTCTGGTGAAAGAGAGGCAGACCAAAATACAGCATGGTTAGTTTTGTACATCTTTAATAAAGATGAAAATACAACAATCTACAAAACAAGAAACGTGAAAAACCGAAACAGTCCTATCTGGTGCCACAAACACAAAGACAGGAACAATCACCCACAAAACCCAACACCAAACAGGCTACCTAAATATGGTTCCCAATCAGAGACAATGACTAACACCTGCCTCTGATTGAGAACCATATCAGGCCAAACATAGAAATAGACAAATCAGACACACAACATAGAATGCCCACCCAGCTTACGTCCTGACCAACGCTAAAACAAGGAAAACACACACGAACGATGGTCAGAACGTGACAAACAGCCCCAAAGCATGATGTTTCCACCCCCATGCATCACAGTAGGTATGGTGTTCTTTGGATGCAACTCAGCATTCTTTGTCCTCCAAACATGACGAGTTGAGTTTTTACCAAAAAGTTATATTTTGGTTTCTTCTGACCATATGACAATCTCCCAATCTTCTTCTGGATCATCCAAATGCTCTCTAGCAAACTTCAGACGGGCCTGGACATGTACTGGCTTAAGCAGGGGGACACGTCTAGCACTGCAGGATTTGAGTCCCTGGCGGCGTAGTGTGTTACTGATGGTAGGCTTTGTTACTTTGGTCCCAGCTTTCTGCAGGTCATTCACAAGGTCCCCCCGTGTGGTTCTGGGATTTTTGCTCACCGTTCTTGTGATCATTTTGACCCCACGGGGTGAGTTCTTGCGTGGAGCCCCAAATCGAGGGAGATTATCAGTGGTCTTGTATGTCTTCCATTTCCTAATAATTGCTCCCACAGTTGATTTCTTCAAAACAAGCTGCTTTCCTATTGCAGATTCAGTCTTCCCAGCCTGGTGCATGTCTAAAATTTTGTTTCTGGTGTCCTTTGACAGCTCTTTGGTCTTGGCCATAGTGGAGTTTGGAGTGTGACTGTTTGAGGTTGTGGACAGGTGTCTTTTATACTGATAACAAGTTCAAACAGGTGCCATTAATACAGGTAACAAGTGGAGGACAGAGTAGCCTCTTAAAGAAGAAGTTACAGGTCTGTGAGATCCAGAAATCTAGCTTGTTGTAGGTGACCAAATACTTATTTTCCACCATAATTTGCAAATAAAATCATTTAAAAAATCCTACAATGTGATTTTCTGGATATTTTTCCCTAATTTTGTCTGTCATAGTTGAAGTGTACCTATGATGAAAATTACAGGCCTCTCTCATCTTTTTAAGTGGGAGAACTTGCACAATTGGTCGCTGACTAAATACTTTTTGCCCCACTGTATACTGTACTGTCTCATTCCACTTCCTTCTCTTCGTCCCAGCGTCACACATATCGTATATTCCTTCACCTTATTTGGAACAAGTTGGACTGGAGGGTCTTTGAGGTGGAGAGGGAGAGAGAGGGAGAACAACGGGCTGTTTCATTTCATTTTGTCCTCCAGAGCTTGTAGTGTCTTGTATGACCCACCCCTCTACACCCAGCTGTCAATCCTGTTCACTGTAACAGACTCACCTTATTTATCTCTAACAACCTGTCTGGAGAACGACGGGACCAGGAGAAACAGCAGTCTGGAGACTATTATGATGCTCTGAGAGGTCCGAGGGAAAAGGTCAGGGATATCTATCCTGAGGATGTGTCCCAAATGACACCCTATTCCATATATAGATAGTACACTACGTTTGCCTTAGGGTCCATAGGGGCTTGGGTCTAAAGTAATGCACTAGGCCAATAGAGTGAACAGGCTGGCATTTTGGACTGAGCCTTGGATTTACAGATGCTTAGGGACCATAGGGGCTAAAAAACAAACATTTTTTACCTTTATTTAACATGGCAAGTCAGTTAAGAACAAATTCTTATTTTCAATGACGGCCTCGGAACAGTGGGTTAACTGGTCTAGGAACAGTGGGTTAACTGGTCTAGGAACAGTGGGTTAACTGGTCTAGGAACAGTGAGGTTAACTGGTCTAGGAACAGTGAGGTTAACTGGTCTAGGAACAGTGGGTTAACTGGTCTAGGAACAGTGGGTTAACTGGTCTAGGAACAGTGGGGTTAACTGGTCTAGGAACAGGGGGTTAACTGGTCTAGGAACAGTGGGTTAACTGGTCTAGGAACAGTGGGGTTAACTGGTCTAGGAACAGTGGGTTAACTGGTCTAGGAACAGTGGGTTAACTGGTCTAGGAACAGTGGGTTAACTGGTCTAGGAACAGTGGGTTAACTGGTCTAGGAACAGTGGGTTAACTGGTCTAGGAACAGTGGGTTAACTGGTCTAGGAACAGTGGGTTAACTGGTCTAGGAACAGTGGGTTAACTGGTCTAGGAACAGTGGGTTAACTGGTCTAGGAACAGTGGGTTAACTGGTCTAGGAACAGTGGGGTTAACTGGTCTAGGAACAGTGGGTTAACTGGTCTAGGAACAGTGGGTTAACTGGTCTAGGAACAGTGGGTTAACTGGTCTAGAAACAGTGGGGTTAACTGGTCTAGGAACAGTGGGTTAACTGGTCTAGGAACAGTGGGTTAACTGGTCTAGGAACAGTGGGTTAACTGGTCTAGGAACAGTGGGGTTAACTGGTCTAGGAACAGTGGGTTAACTGGTCTAGGAACAGTGGGGTTAACTGGTCTAGGAACAGTGGGTTAACTGGTCTAGGAACAGTGGGGTTAACTGGTCTAGGAACAGTGGGTTAACTGGTCTAGGAACAGTGGGTTAACTGGTCTAGGAACAGTGGGTTAACTGGTCTAGGAACAGTGGGGTTAACTGCCTGTTCAGGGGCAGAACGACAGATTTTTACCTTGTCAGCTCGGGGATTTGAACTTGCAACCTTTCAGATATAGTGAACAAGCTGGCATTTTGGACTGAGCTTTTGGATTTACGGATGTTTAGATAGATACAACTGATATATCCAGCCTGAGGAGGTTTAACACCAGGGAGATGAGATATACAGTATAGAGCCTGAGGAGGTTTAACATCAGGGAGATGAGATATACAGTATGGAGCCTGAGGTTTAACACCAGGGAGATGAGATATACAGTATGGAGCCTGAGGAGGTTTAACACCAGGGAGATGAGATATACAGTATGGAGCCTGAGGTTTAACACCAGGGAGATGAGATATACAGTATAGAGCCTGAGGAGGTTTAACACCAGGGAGATGAGATATACAGTATGGAGCCTGAGGAGGTTTAACACCAGGGAGATGAGATATACAGTATAGAGCCTGAAGAGGTTTAACACCAGGGAGATGAGATATACAGTATAGAGCCTGAGGAGGTTTAACACCAGGGAGATGAGATATACAGTATGGAGCCTGAGGAGGTTTAACACCAGGGAGATGAGATATACAGCATGGAGCCTGAGGAGGTTTAACATCAGGGAGATGAGATATACAGTATGGAGCCTGAGGAGGTTTAACACCAGGGAGATGAGATATACAGTATAGAGCCTGAGGAGGTTTAACACCAGGGAGATGAGATATACAGTATGGAGCCTGAGGAGGTTTAACACCAGGGAGATGAGATATACAGTATAGAGCCTGAGGTTTAACACCAGGGAGATGAGATATACAGTATGGAGCCTGAGGAGGTTTAACACCAGGGAGATGAGATATACAGTATGGAGCCTGATGAGGTTTAACACCAGGGAGATGAGATATACAGTATAGAGCCTGAGGAGGTTTAACACCAGGGAGATGAGATATACAGTATGGAGCCTGAGGAGGTTTAACACCAGGGAGATGAGATATACAGTATGGAGCCTGAGGAGGTTTAACACCAGGGAGATGAGATATACAGTATGGAGCCTGAGGAGGTTTAACACCAGGGAGATGAGATATACAGCATGGAGCCTGAGGAGGTTTAACACCAGGGAGATGAGATATACAGTATGGAGCCTGAGGAGGTTTAACACCAGGGAGATGAGATATACAGTATAGAGCCTGAGGTTTAACACCAGGGAGATGAGATATACAGTATGGAGCCTGGTGAGGTTTAACACCAGGGAGATGAGATATACAGTATGGAGCCTGAGGTTTAACACCAGGGAGATGAGATATACAGTATAGAGCCTGAGGAGGTTTAACACCAGGGAGATGAGATATACAGTATAGAGCCTGAGGAGGTTTAACACCAGGGAGATGAGATATACAGTATAGAGCCTGAGGTTTAACACCAGGGAGATGAGATATACAGTATGGAGCCTGAGGAGGTTTAACACCAGGGAGATGAGATATACAGTATGGAGCCTGAGGTTTAACACCAGGGAGATGAGATATACAGTATAGAGCCTGAGGAGGTTTAACACCAGGGAGATGAGATATACAGTATAGAGCCTGAGGAGGTTTAACACCAGGGAGATGAGATATACAGTATGGAGCCCGAGGAGGTTTAACACCAGGGAGATGAGATATACAGTATGGAGCCTGAGGAGGTTTAACACCAGGGAGATGAGATATACAGTATGGAGCCTGATGAGGTTTAACACCAGGGAGATGAGATATACAGTATGGAGCCTGAGGAGGTTTAACACCAGGGAGATGAGATATACAGTATAGAGCCTGAGGAGGTTTAACACCAGGGAGATGAGATATACAGTATAGAGCCTGAGGAGGTTTAACACCAGGGAGATGAGATATACAGTATAGAGCCTGAGGTTTAACACCAGGGAGATGAGATATACAGTATGGAGCCTGATGAGGTTTAACACCAGGGAGATGAGATATACAGTATGGAGCCTGAGGAGGTTTAACACCAGGGAGATGAGATATACAGTATAGAGCCTGAGGAGGTTTAACATCAGGGAGATGAGATATACAGTATGGAGCCTGAGGAGGTTTAACACCAGGGAGATGAGATATACAGTATGGAGCCTGAGGAGGTTTAACACCAGGGAGATGAGATATACAGTATGGAGCCTGATGAGGTTTAACACCAGGGAGATGAGATATACAGTATGGAGCCTGAGGAGGTTTAACACCAGGGAGATGAGATATACAGTATAGAGCCTGAGGAGGTTTAACACCAAGGAGATGAGATATACAGTATAGAGCCTGAGGAGGTTTAACACCAAGGAGATGAGATATACAGCATGGAGCCTGAGGTTTAACACCAGGGAGATGAGATATACAGTATGGAGCCTGAGGAGGTTTAACATCAGGGAGATGAGATATACAGTATGGAGCCTGAGGAGGTTTAACACCAGGGAGATGAGATATACAGCATGGAGCCTGAGGTTTAACACCAGGGAGATGAGATATACAGTATGGAGCCTGAGGAGGTTTAACATCAGGGAGATGAGATATACAGTATGGAGCCTGAGGAGGTTTAACACCAGGGAGATGAGATATACAGTATAGAGCCTGAGGAGGTTTAACACCAAGGAGATGAGATATACAGTATGGAGCCTGGTGAGGTTTAACACCAGGGAGATGAGATATACAGTATGGAGCCTGGTGAGGTTTAACACCAGGGAGATGAGATATACAGTATAGAGCCTGATGAGGTTTAACACCAGGGAGATGAGATATACAGTATAGAGCCTGAGGTTTAACACCAGGGAGATGAGATATACAGTATAGAGCCTGAGGAGGTTTAACACCAGGGAGATGAGATATACAGTATAGAGCCTGAGGTTTAACACCAGGGAGATGAGATATACAGTATGGAGCCTGAGGAGGTTTAACACCAGGGAGATGAGATATACAGTATAGAGCCTGAAGAGGTTTAACACCAGGGAGATGAGATATACAGTATGGAGCCTGAGGAGGTTTAACACCAGGGAGATGAGATATACAGTATAGAGCCTGAGGAGGTTTAACACCAGGGAGATAAGATATACAGTATGGAGCCTGAGGAGGTTTAACACCAGGGAGATGAGATATACAGTATGGAGCCCGAGGAGGTTTAACACCAGGGAGATGAGATATACAGTATGGAGCCTGAGGTTTAACACCAGGGAGATGAGATATACAGTATAGAGCCCGAGGAGGTTTAACACCAGGGAGATGAGATATACAGTATGGAGCCTGAAGAGGTTTAACACCAGGTAGATGAGATATACAGTATAGAGCCTGAGGAGGTTTAACACCAGGTAGATGAGATATACAGTATAGAGCCTGAGGTTTAACACCAGGGAGATGAGATATACAGTATGGAGCCTGAGGTTTAACACCAGGGAGATGAGATATACAGTATAGAGCCTGGGGAGGTTTAACACCAGGGAGATGAGATATACAGTATAGAGCCTGAAGAGGTTTAACACCAGGGAGATGAGATGTACAGTATGGAGCCTGAGGAGGTTTAACACCAAGGAGATGAGATATACAGTATAGAGCCTGAGGAGGTTTAACACCAGGGAGATGAGATATACAGTATGGAGCCTGGTGAGGTTTAACACCAGGGAGATGAGATATACAGTATGGAGCCTGGTGAGGTTTAACACCAGGGAGATGAGATATACAGTATGGAGCCTGGTGAGGTTTAACACCAGGGAGATGAGATATACAGTATAGAGCCTGAGGTTTAACACCAGGGAGATGAGATATACAGTATGGAGCCTGAGGTTTAACACCAGGGAGATGAGATATACAGTATAGAGCCTGTGGAGGTTTAACACCAGGGAGATGAGATATACAGTATGGAGCCTGAGGAGGTTTAACACCAGGGAGATGAGATATACAGTATGGAGCCTGAGGAGGTTTAACACCAGGGAGATGAGATATACAGTATGGAGCCTGATGAGGTTTAACACCAGGGAGATGAGATATACAGTATGGAGCCTGAGGAGGTTTAACACCAGGGAGATGAGATATACAGTATGGAGCCTGAGGAGGTTTAACACCAGGGAGATGAGATATACAGTATGGAGCCTGATGAGGTTTAACACCAGGGATATGAGATATACAGTATAGAGCCTGAGGAGGTTTAACACCAGGGAGATGAGATATACAGTAGGGAGCCTGAGGAGGTTTAACACCAGGGAGATGAGATATACAGTATGGAGCCTGAGGAGGTTTAACACCAGGGAGATGAGATATACAGTATGGAGCCTGAAGAGGTTTAACACCAGGGAGATGAGATATACAGTATAGAGCCTGAGGAGGTTTAACACCAGGGAGATGAGATATACAGTAGGGAGCCTGAGGAGGTTTAACACCAGGGAGATGAGATATACAGTATAGAGCCTGAGGAGGTTTAACATCAGGGAGATAAGATATACAGTATGGAGCCTGAGGTTTAACACCAGGGAGATGAGATATACAGTATGGAGCCTGAGGAGGTTTAACACCAGGGAGATGAGATATACAGTATAGAGCCTGATGAGGTTTAACACCAGGGAGATGAGATATACAGTATAGAGCCTGAGGTTTAACACCAGGGAGATGAGATATACAGTATAGAGCCTGATGTTTAACACCAGGGAGATGAGATATACAGTATAGAGCCTGATGTTTAACACCAGGGAGATGAGATATACAGTATGGAGCCTGAGGTTTAACACCAGGGAGATGAGATATACAGTATGGAGCCTGAGGAGGTTTAACACCAGGGAGATGAGATATACAGTATGGAGCCTGAGGTTTAACACCAGGGAGATGAGATATACAGTATAGAGCCTGAGGAGGTTTAACACCAGGGAGATGAGATATACAGTATGGAGCCTGTGGAGGTTTAACACCAGGGAGATGAGATATACAGTATGGAGCCTGATGAGGTTTAACACCAGGGAGATGAGATATACAGTATAGAGCCTGATGAGGTTTAACACCAGGGAGATGAGATATACAGTATGGAGCCTGATGTTTAACACCAGGGAGATGAGATATACAGTATAGAGCCTGAGGTTTAACACCAGGGAGATGAGATATACAGTATAGAGCCTGAGGAGGTTTAACACCAGGGAGATGAGATATACAGTATGGAGCCTGATGAGGTTTAACACCAGGGAGATGAGATATACAGTATGGAGCCTGAGGAGGTTTAACACCAGGGAGATGAGATATACAGTATAGAGCCTGATGAGGTTTAACACCAGGGAGATGAGATATACAGTATGGAGCCTGAGGAGGTTTAACACCAGGGAGATGAGATATACAGTATAGAGCCTGATGAGGTTTAACACCAGGGAGATGAGATATACAGTATAGAGCCTGAGGAGGGTTAACACCAGGGAGATGAGATATACAGTATAGAGCCTGATGTTTAACACCAGGGAGAAGAGATATACAATATAGAGCCTGTGGAGGTTTAACACCAGGGAGATGAGATATACAGTATAGAGCCTGAGGAGGTTTAACACCAGGGAGATGAGATATACAGTATAGAGCCTGTGGAGGTTTAACACCAGGGAGATGAGATATACAGTATAGAGCCTGAGGAGGTTTAACACCAGGGAGATGAGATATACAGTATAGAGCCTGTGGAGGTTTAACACCAGGGAGATGAGATATACAGTATGGAGCCTGAGGAGGTTTAACACCAGGGAGATGAGATATACAGTATAGAGCCTGATGAGGTTTAACACCAGGGAGATGAGATATACAGTATGGAGCCTGAGGAGGTGTAACACCAGGGAGATGAGATATACAGTATAGAGCCTGAGGAGGTTTAACACCAGGGAGATGAGATATACAGTATAGAGCCTGAGGAGGTTTAACACCTGGGAGATGAGATATACAGTATAGAGCCTGATGTTTAACACCAGGGAGAAGAGATATACAATATAGAGCCTGTGGAGGTTTAACACCAGGGAGATGAGATATACAGTATAGAGCCTGAGGAGGTTTAACACCAGGGAGATGAGATATACAGTATAGAGCCTGTGGAGGTTTAACACCAGGGAGATGAGATATACAGTATAGAGCCTGAGGAGGTTTAACACCAGGGAGATGAGATATACAGTATAGAGCCTGTGGAGGTTTAACACCAGGGAGATGAGATATACAGTATAGAGCCTGTGGAGGTTTAACACCAGGGAGATGAGATATACAGTATAGAGCCTGTGGAGGTTTAACACCAGGGAGATGAGATATACAGTATAGAGCCTGTGGAGGTTTAACACCAGGGAGATGAGATATACAGTAGGGAGCCTGAGGAGGTTTAACACCAGGGAGATGAGATATACAGTATAGAGCCTGAGGTTTAACACCAGGGAGATGAGATATACAGTATGGAGCCTGAGGAGGTTTAACACCAGGGAGATGAGATATACAGTATGGAGCCTGAGGAGGTTTAACACCAGGGAGATGAGATATACAGTATGGAGCCTGAGGAGGTTTAACACCAGGGAGATGAGATATACAGTATGGAGCCTGGTGAGGTTTAACACCAGGGAGATGAGATATACAGTATGGAGCCTGAGGAGGTTTAACACCAGGGAGATGAGATATACAGTATGGAGCCTGAGGTTTAACACCAGGGAGATGAGATATACAGTATAGAGCCTGAGGAGGTTTAACACCAGGGAGATGAGATATACAGTATGGAGCCTGAGGAGGTTTAACACCAGGGAGATGAGATATACAGTATGGAGCCTGATGAGGTTTAACATCAGGGAGATGAGATATACAGTATGGAGCCTGAGGAGGTTTAACACCAGGGAGATGAGATATACAGTATGGAGCCTGAGGAGGTTTAACACCAGGGAGATGAGATATACAGTATGGAGCCTGAGGTTTAACACCAGGGAGATGAGATATACAGTATGGAGCCTGATGAGGTTTAACACCAGGGAGATGAGATATACAGTATGGAGCCTGAGGAGGTTTAACACCAGGGAGATGAGATATACAGTATAGAGCCTGAGGAGGTTTAACACCAGGGAGATGAGATATACAGTATGGAGCCTGAGGAGGTTTAACATCAGGGAGATGAGATATACAGTATGGAGCCTGAGGAGGTTTAACACCAGGGAGATGAGATATACAGTATGGAGCCTGAGGAGGTTTAACACCAGGGAGATGAGATATACAGTATGGAGCCTGAGGTTTAACACCAGGGAGATGAGATATACAGTATGGAGCCTGATGAGGTTTAACACCAGGGAGATGAGATATACAGTATGGAGCCTGAGGAGGTTTAACACCAGGGAGATGAGATATACAGTATAGAGCCTGAGGAGGTTTAACACCAGGGAGATGAGATATACAGTATGGAGCCTGAGGTTTAACACCAGGGAGATGAGATATACAGTATGGAGCCTGAGGTTTAACACCAGGGAGATGAGATATACAGTATAGAGCCTGAGGAGGTTTAACACCAGGGAGATGAGATATACAGTATAGAGCCTGATGAGGTTTAACATCAGGGAGATGAGATATACAGTATGGAGCCTGAGGTTTAACACCAGGGAGATGAGATATACAGTATAGAGCCTGAGGTTTAACACCAGGGAGATGAGATATACAGTATGGAGCCTGAGGAGGTTTAACACCAGGGAGATGAGATATACAGTATGGAGCCTGAGGAGGTTTAACACCAGGGAGATGAGATATACAGTATAGAGCCTGATGAGGTTTAACATCAGGGAGATGAGATATACAGTATGGAGCCTGAGGTTTAACACCAGGGAGATGAGATATACAGTATAGAGCCTGAGGTTTAACACCAGGGAGATGAGATATACAGTATGGAGCCTGAGGAGGTTTAACACCAGGGAGATGAGATATACAGTATGGAGCCTGAGGAGGTTTAACACCAGGGAGATGAGATATACAGTATAGAGCCTGAAGAGGTTTAACATCAGGGAGATGAGATATACAGTATGGAGCCTGAGGTTTAACGCCAGGGAGATGAGATATACAGTATGGAGCCTGAGGTTTAACACCAGGGAGATGAGATATACAGTATGGGGCCTGAGGTTTAACACCAGGGAGATGAGATATACAGTATGGAGCCTGAGGTTTAACACCAGGGAGATGAGATATACAGTATAGAGCCTGAGGTTTAACACCAGGGAGATGAGATATACAGTATGGAGCCTGAGGAGGTTTAACACCAGGGAGATGAGATATACAGTATGGAGCCTGAGGAGGTTTAACACCAGGGAGATGAGATATACAGTATAGAGCCTGAAGAGGTTTAACATCAGGGAGATGAGATATACAGTATGGAGCCTGAGGTTTAACGCCAGGGAGATGAGATATACAGTATGGAGCCTGAGGTTTAACACCAGGGAGATGAGATATACAGTATGGGGCCTGAGGTTTAACACCAGGGAGATGAGATATACAGTATGGAGCCTGAGGTTTAACACCAGGGAGATGAGATATACAGTATAGAGCCTGAGGAGGTTTAACACCAGGGAGATGAGATATACAGTATAGAGCCTGAGGTTTAACACCAGGGAGATGAGATATACAGTATGGAGCCTGATGTTTAACACCAGGGAGATGAGATATACAGTATGGAGCCTGAGGAGGTTTAACACCAGGGAGATGAGATGTACAGTATGGGGCCTGAGGTTTAACACCAGGGAGATGAGATATACAGTATAGAGCCTGAGGAGGTTTAACACCAGGGAGATGAGATATACAGTATGGAGCCTGAGGAGGTTTAACACCAGGGAGATGAGATATACAGTATGGAGCCTGAGGAGGTTTAACACCAGGGAGATGAGATATACAGTATGGAGCCTGAGGAGGTTTAACACCAGGGAGATGAGATATACAGTATGGAGCCTGAGGAGGTTTAACACCAGGGAGATGAGATATACAGTATGGAGCCTGATGAGGTTTAACATCAGGGAGATGAGATATACAGTATGGAGCCTGAGGAGGTTTAACACCAGGGAGATGAGATATACAGTATGGAGCCTGAGGAGGTTTAACACCAGGGAGATGAGATATACAGTATGGAGCCTGAGGTTTAACACCAGGGAGATGAGATATACAGTATGGAGCCTGATGAGGTTTAACACCAGGGAGATGAGATATACAGTATGGAGCCTGAGGAGGTTTAACACCAGGGAGATGAGATATACAGTATAGAGCCTGAGGAGGTTTAACACCAGGGAGATGAGATATACAGTATGGAGCCTGAGGTTTAACACCAGGGAGATGAGATATACAGTATGGAGCCTGAGGAGGTTTAACATCAGGGAGATGAGATATACAGTATGGAGCCTGAGGAGGTTTAACACCAGGGAGATGAGATATACAGTATGGAGCCTGAGGAGGTTTAACACCAGGGAGATGAGATATACAGTATGGAGCCTGAGGTTTAACACCAGGGAGATGAGATATACAGTATGGAGCCTGATGAGGTTTAACACCAGGGAGATGAGATATACAGTATGGAGCCTGAGGAGGTTTAACACCAGGGAGATGAGATATACAGTATAGAGCCTGAG
>NW_027013240.1:362500-377500 GCF_036934945.1 Oncorhynchus masou masou | reverse complement strand
TGTGATTGGTTGACTCTCCACAGTGAGACAGGAGACTGTGTGATTGGTTGACTCTCCACAGTGAGAAAGGAGACTGTGTGATTGGTTGACTCTCCACAGTGAGAAAGGAGACTGTGTGATTGGTTGACTCTCCACAGTGAGAAAGGAGACTGTGTGATTGGTTGACTCTCCACAGTGAGACAGGAGACTGTGTGATTGGTTGACTCTCCACAGTAAGACAGGAGACTGTGTGATTGGTTGACTCTCCACAGTGAGACAGGAGACTGTGTGATTGGTTGACTCTCCACAGCGAGACAGGAGACTGTGTGATTGGTTGACTCTACACAGCGAGACAGGAGAGTTTGTTGTTCTATGAGACGCTACACTTCATTCCTCAGGGGTAGATTTCCCACAGTGTTACTCCCAAAAGCAGAAGGTCTGTTGTTTTATTTCTCAATAGACTGTTCCGTTGAGCGCTGTTCCCCTCGGCTTCACATGAATGAGCTCAGGGAGAAAGGAGAGAGAAGAAAGGAGAGAGGAGAAAGGAGAGAGGAGAGAGGAGAGAGGAGAGGAGAGGAGAAAGGAGAGAGGAGAGAGGAGAGGGGAGAGAGGAGAAAGGAGAGAGGAGAGAGGAGAGAGGAGAAAGGAGAGAGGAGAGAGGAGAGGAGAGGAGAAAGGAGAGAGGAGAAAGGAGAGAGGGAGAGGAGAGAGGAGAGGGGAGAGAGGAGAGGGGAGAGAGGAGAAAGGAGAGAGGAGAGAGGGAGAGGGGAGAGAGGAGAAAGGAGAGAGGAGAGAGGAGAAAGGAGAGAGGAGAGAGGAGAGGAGAGGAGAAAGGAGAGAGGAGAAAGGAGAGAGGAGAGAGGAGAGGAGAGGAGAGGAGAAAGGAGAGAGGAGAGAGGAGAGAGGCGAGAGGAGAGGAGAGGAGAAAGGAGAGAGGAGAGAGGAGAAAGGAGAGAGGAGAGAGGAGAAAGGAGAGAGGAGAGAGGAGAGAGGAGAAAGGAGAGAGGAGAGAGGAGAGAGGGGAGAGGAGAAAGGCCCAGTGCAGCAGATGACATGTGTTGTTGTTTACCTGGTTCAGCACAGAGATGTGTTGTTGTTTACCTGGTTCAGCACAGAGATGTGTTGTTGTTTACCTGGTTCAGCACAGAGATGTGTTGTTGTTTACCTGGTTCAGCACAGAGATGTGTTGTTGTTTACCTGGGTCAGTACAGGGATGTGTTGTTGTTTACCTGGTTCAGTACAGGGATGTGGTGTTGTTTACCTGGGTCAGTACAGGGATGTGTTGTTGTTTACCTGGGTCAGTACAGGGATGTGTTGTTGTTTACCTGGTTCAGCACAGAGATGTGTTGTTGTTTACCTGGGTCAGTACAGGGATGTGTTGTTGTTTACCTGGTTCAGTACAGGGATGTGGTGTTGTTTACCTGGGTCAGTACAGGGATGTGTTGTTGTTTACCTGGTTCAGCACAGAGATGTGTTGTTGTTTACCTGGGTCAGTACAGGGATGTGTTGTTGTTTACCTGGTTCAGTACAGGGATGTGGTGTTGTTTACCTGGGTCAGTACAGGGATGTGTTGTTGTTTACCTGGGTCAGTCCATGGATGTGTTGTTGTTTACCTGGGTCAGTACAGGGATGTGTTGTTGTTTACCTGGTTCAGTACAGGGATGTGGTGTTGTTTACCTGGTTCAGTCCAGAGATGTGTTGTTGTTTACCTGGTTCAGTACAGGGATGTGGTGTTGTTTACCTGGGTCAGTACAGGGATGTGGTGTTGTTTACCTGGGTCTGTACAGGGATGTGTTGTTGTTTACCTGGGTCAGTCCATGGATGTGTTGTTGTTTACCTGGGTCAGTACAGGGATGTGTTGTTGTTTACCTGGGTCAGTACAGGGATGTGTTGTTGTTTACCTGGTTCAGTACAGGGATGTGGTGTTGTTTACCTGGGTCAGTACAGGGATGTGTTGTTGTTTACCTGGGTCAGTCCATGGATGTGTTGTTGTTTACCTGGGTCAGTACAGGGATGTGTTGTTGTTTACCTGGGTCAGTCCATGGATGTGTTGTTGTTTACCTGGGTCAGTACAGGGATGTGTTGTTGTTTACCTGGGTCAGTACAGGGATGTGTTGTTGTTTACCTGGGTCAGTACAGGGATGTGTTGTTGTTTACCTGGGTCAGTCCATGGATGTGTTGTTGTTTACCTGGGTCAGTACAGGGATGTGTTGTTGTTTACCTGGTTCAGTCCAGAGATGTGTTGTTGTTTACCCGGTTCAGTCCAGGGATGTGTTGTTGTTTATCTTGGTAAATCCAGAGATGTGTTGTTGTTTTCCTTGGTCAGTCCAGGGATGTGTTGTTGTTTACCTGGTTCAGTACAGGGATGTGTTGTTGTTTACCTGGTTCAGTCCAGAGATGTGTTGTTGTTTACACGGTTCAGTCCAGGGATGTGTTGTTGTTTATCTTGGTAAATCCATGGATGTGGTGTTGTTTACCTGGGTCAGTACAGGGATGTGTTGTTGTTTACCTGGGTCAGTCCATGGATGTGTTGTTGTTTACCTGGGTCAGTACAGGGATGTGTTGTTGTTTACCTGGTTCAGTACAGGGATGTGGTGTTGTTTACCTGGTTCAGTCCAGAGATGTGTTGTTGTTTACCCGGTTCAGTCCAGGGATGTGTTGTTGTTTATCTTGGTAAATCCAGAGATGTGTTGTTGTTTACCTGGGTCAGTACAGGAATGTGTTGTTGTTTACTTGCATTCTAGCTCTAGATGTTTCATTTATTTGAACTTGTAAAGAGAAGGACTAGTTATCCTCAGTCAGCTCTTAGGGGAGGTATCTCTGTGCTCCAGTATCTCCTACTAACTCTGTCTGATAGAGACCAGGCCCTGGGAGAGGGGAGGTATCTCCTACTAACTCTGTCTGGTAGAGACCAGGCCCTGGGAGAGGGGAGGTATCTCCTACTAACTCTGTCTGGTAGAGACCAGGCCCTGGGAGAGAGGAGGTATCTCTGTGCTCCAGTATCTCCTACTAACTCTGTCTGATAGAGACCAGGCCCTGGGAGAGGGGAGGTATCTCTGTGGTCCAGGAGAGGAGAATGCAGGTCGCTGAGAGGAGAGGTGAGGAGAGGAGAGGAGATGAGATGAGATGAGAGGAGAGGAGAGGAGAGGAGACGAGAGGAGAGGAGACAAGAGGAGGGGAGATGAGAGGAGAGGAGACGAGAGGAGATGAGAGGAGAGGAGACGAGAGGAGACGAGAGGAGAGGAGAGGAGACGAGAGGAGAGGAGACGAGAGGAGACGAGAGGGGGGTAGCAGCCATCTTAGCTGTATATATTCTCCTCCCTGTGTAAATCTGCTGAAAGCTCCCATCGACTCACTTGGAACGCAGACTCCAGACTTAATCATCCTCATTTTAAAGATCAATATCCACCAAACCAAGTAAATAAAGCTAATTGGGAATGTTGACAAATACTTACAACTTTTTAAACAAATCTGGATATGAACGTCGATTCAGAATATCATTCCGAAAATCAGTCAAGACATCAATGCAAACAGGTGGTTCCAGTTGGTTGATAATTAGTAGACACGGTTGAATCAACATCACTCTGACAAACACGACACCACCACTTTATATTGATCCCATACTGTTTTCCTTCCTTTCATATTGGCTGTAATTCTGTCTGGCCATGTTGAGGAGGAGGCTGCCTCTGTCTGGCCATGTTGAGGAGGAGGCTGCCTCTGTCTGGCCATGTTGATGAGGAGGCTGCCTCTGTCTGGCCATGTTGAGGAGGAGGCTGCCTCGTTGATGAGGAGGCTGCCTCTGTCTGGTCATGTTGAGGAGGAGGCTGCCTCTGTCTGGTCATGTTGAGGAGGAGGCTGCCTCTGTCTGGCCTCGTTGAGGAGGAGGCTGCCTCTGTCTGGTCATGTTGATGAGGAGGCTGCCTCTGTCTGGTCATGTTGATGAGGAGGCTGCCTCTGTCTGGTCATGTTGAGGAGGAGGCTGCCTCTGTCTGGCCATGTTGATGAGGAGGCTGCCTCTGTCTAGCCATGTTGATGAGGAGGCTGCCTCTGTCTGGCCTCGTTGATGAGGAGGCTGCCTCTGGCTGGCCATGTTGAGGAGGAGGCTGCCTCTGTCTGGTCATGTTGATGAGGAGGCTGCCTCTGGCTGGCCATGTTGAGGAGGAGGCTGCCTCTGTCTGGCCATGTTGATGAGGAGGCTGCCTCTGTCTGGCCATGTTGATGAGGAGGCTGACTCTGTCTGGCCATGTTGATGAGGAGGCTGCTTCTGTCTGGTCATGTTGATGGGGAGGCTGCCTCTGTCTGGTCATGTTGAGGAGGAGGCTGCCTCTGTCTGGTCATGTTGATGAGGAGGCTGCCTCTGTCTGGCCATGTTGAGGAGGAGGCTGCCTCTGTCTGGTCATGTTGATGAGGAGGCTGCCTCTGTCTGGTCATGATGAGGAGGAGGCTGTCTCTGTCTGGCCATGTTGATGAGGAGGCTGCCTCTGTCTGGTCATGTTGATGAGGAGGCTGCCTCTGTCTGGCCATGTTGATGAGGAGGCTGCCTCTGTCTGGCCATGTTGAGGAGGAGGCTGCCTCTGTCTGGCCATGTTGAGGAGGAGGCTGCCTCTGTCTGGTCATGTTGATGAGGAGGCTGCCTCTGTCTGGTCATGTTGATGAGGAGGCTGCCTCTGTCTGGTCATGTTGATTAGGAGGCTGCCTCTGTCTGGTCATGTTGATGAGGAGGCTGCCTCTGTCTGGTCATGTTGATGAGGAGGCTGCCTCTGTCTGGCCATGTTGAGGAGGAGGCTTCCTCTGTCTGGTCATGTTGAGGAGGAGGCTGCCTCTGTCTGGTCGTGTTGAGGAGGAGGCTGCCTCTGTCTGGTCATGTTGATGAGGAGGCTGCCTCTGTCTGGTCGTGTTGATGAGGAGGCTGCCTCTGTCTGGCCATGTTGATGAGGAGGCTGCCTCTGTCTGGCCATGTTGATGAGGAGGCTGCCTCTGTCTGGCCTCGTTGATGAGGAGGCTGCCTCTGTCTGGTCATGTTGATGAGGAGGAGGCTGCCTCTGTCTGGTCGTGTTGATGAGGAGGCTGCCTCTGTCTGGCCTCGTTGAGGAGGAGGCTGCCTCTGTCTGGCCTCGTTGAGGAGGAGGCTGCCTCTGTCTGGTCATGTTGATGAGGAGGAGGCTGCCTCTGTCTGGTCGTGTTGATGAGGAGGCTGCCTCTGTCTGGTCATGTTGAGGAGGAGGCTGCCTCTGTCTGGTCATGTTGAGGAGGAGGCTGCCTCTGTCTGGCCTCGTTGATGAGGAGGCTGCCTCTGTCTGGTCGTGTTGATGAGGAGGCTGTCTCTGTCTGGCCATGTTGAGGAGGAGGCTGCCTCTGTCTGGCCTCGTTGATGAGGAGGCTGACTCTGTCTGGCCATGTTGATGAGGAGGCTGCCTCTGTCTGGCCATGTTGATGAGGAGGCTGGCTCTGTCTGGCCTCGTTGATGAGGAGGCTGCCTCTGTCTGGCCATACTGATGAGGAGGCTGCCTCTGTCTGGCCATGGTGATGAGGAGGCTGCCTCTGTCTGGCCATACTGGCCAGGGTGACAGCTTATGCACATGTATTGCTTTGGATAGATGGGTAGGAATCATTAGGATGACTGACTGAACTAGCTAGATGGGTAGGAATCATTTGGATGACTGACTGAACTAGCTAGATGGGTAGGAATCATTAGGATGACTGACTGAACTAGCTAGATGGGTAGGAATCATTTGGATGACTGACTGAACTAGCTAGATGGGTACGAATCATTAAGATGACTGACTGAACTAGCTAGATGGGTAGGAATCATTAGGATGACTGACTGAACTAGCTAGATGGGTAGGAATCATTAGGATGACTGACTGAACTAGCTAGATGGGTAGGAATCATTAAGATAACTAACTGAACTAGCTAGATGGGTAGGAATCTAGATGGGTAGGAATCATTTGGATGACTGACTGAACTAGCTAGATGGGTAGGAATCTAGATGGGTAGGAATCATTTGGATGACTGACTGAACTAGCTAGATGGGTAGAAATCTAGATGGGTAGGAATCATTAGGATGACTGACTGAACTAGCTAGATGGGTAGGAATCTAGATGGGTATGAATCATTAGGATGACTGACTGAACTAGCTAGATGGGTAGAAATCATTAGGATGACTGACTGAACTAGCTAGATGGGTAGGAATCATTAGGATGACTGACTGAACTAGCTAGATGGGTTGGAATCGCAAGCTATGCTATGCTAGCTATGCTAGTCAGGGGGAGTATGGGAGTCATTTGGAGTAGAGGAGTCAGGGTGAGTAGGAGGAGCAGGGGGTCAGGGAGAACAGGGGGTCAGGGAGAACAGGGGGTCAGGGAGAACAGGGGGGTCAGGGAGAGTAGGAGGAGCAGGGGGTCAGGGAGAGTAGGAGGAGCAGGGGGTCAGGGAGAGTAGGAGGAGCAGGGGGGTCAGGGGGAGAGTAGGAGGAGCAGGGGGTCAGGGAGAGTAGGAGGAGCAGGGGGGTCAGGGAGAATAGGAGGAGCAGGGGGTCTGGGAGAGTAGGAGGAGCAGGGGGTCAGGGAGAGTAGGATGAGCAGGGGGTCAGGGAGAGCAGGGGGTTCAGGGAGAGTGGGGGGAGCAGGGGGGTCAGGGAGAATAGGATGAGCAGGGGGTCAGGGAGAGCAGGGGGGTCAGGGAGAGTGGGGGGAGCAGGGGGGTCAGGGAGAATAGGAGGAGCAGGGGGGTCAGGGAGAGTAGGAGGATCAGGGGGTCAGGGAGAGTAGGAGGAGCAGGGGTCAGGGAGAGTAGGAGGAGCAGGGGGTCAGGGAGAATAGGATGAGCAGGGGGTCAGGGAGAGTGGGGGGAGCAGGGGGGTCAGGGAGAATAGGAGGAGCAGGGGGTCAGGGAGAGTAGGAGGAGCAGGGGGTCAGGGAGAGCAGGGGGGTCAGGGAGAGTAGGGGGAGCAGGGGGTCAGGGAGAGCAGGGGGTCAGGGAGAGTAGGAGGAGCAGGGGGTCAGGGAGAGTAGGAGGAGCAGGGGGTCAGGGAGAGCAGGGGGGTCAGGGAGAGTAGGGGGAGCAGGGGGTCAGGGAGAGCAGGGGGTCAGGGAGAGTAGGAGGAGCAGGGGGGTCAGGGAGAGTAGGAGGAGCAGGGGGGTCAGGGAGAGTAGGAGGAGCAGGGGGGTCAGGGAGAACAGGAGGAGCAGGGGCGTCAGGGAGAACAGGAGGAGCAGGGGCGTCAGGGAGAGTAGGAGGAGCAGGGGGTCAGGGAGAGTAGGAGGAGCAGGGGTGTCAGGGAGAGTAGGAGGAGCAGGGGGGTCAGGGAGAGTAGGAGGAGCAGGGGCGTCAGGGAGAGTAGGAGGAGCAGGGGTGTCAGGGAGAGTAGGAGGAGCAGGGGGGTCAGGGAGAATAGGAAGAGCAGGGGTCAGGGAGAGTAGGAGGAGCAGGGGCGTCAGGGAGAGTAGGAGGAGCAGGGCGTCAGGGAGAGTAGGAGGAGCAGGGGGGTCAGGGAGAGTAGGAGGAGCAGGGGGTCAGGGAGAGTAGGAGGAGCAGGGGGGTCAGGGAGAGTAGGAGGAGCAGGGCGTCAGGGAGAGTAGGAGGAGCAGGGGGGTCAGGGAGAGTAGGAGGAGCAGGGGGGTCAGGGAGAGTAGGAGGAGCAGGGGGGTCAGGGAGAATAGGGGGGTCAGGGAGAGTAGGAGGAGCAGGGGTCAGTGAGAGTAGGAGGAGCAGGGGGGTCAGGGAGAGTAGGAGGAGCAGGGGGTCAGGGAGAGTAGGAGGAGCAGGGGGTCAGGGAGAGTATGAGCAGTAGGGGGGTCAGGGAGAGTAGGATGAGCAGGGGGTCAGGGAGAGTAGGAGGAGCAGGGGGTCAGGGAGAACAGGGGGGTCAGGGAGAACAGGGGGTCAGGGAGAACAGGGGGTCAGGGAGAGTAGGAGGAGCAGGGGGTCAGGGAGAGTAGGAGGAGCAGGGGGGTCAGGGAGAGTAGGAGGAGCAGGGGGGTCAGGGAGAGCAGGGGGGTTAAGGGGAGTAGGAGGAGCAGGGGGGTCAGGGAGAGTAGGAGGAGCAGGGGGGTCAGGGAGAGTAGGAGGAGCAGGGGGTCAGGGAGAGTAGGAGGAGCAGGGGGGTCAGGGAGAGCAGGGGGGTTAGGGAGTGTTAGGATGAACAGGGGGGTCAGGGAGAGTAGGGGGGTCAGGGAAAGTAGGAAGGGAGAGTAGGAGGATCAGGGGGTCAGGGAGAGTAGGAGGAGCAGGGGGGTCAGGGAGAGTAGGAGGAGCAGGGAGAGTAGGAGGAGCAGGTGGGTCAGGGAGAGTAGGAGGAGCAGGGGGTCAGGGTGAGTAGGAGGAGCAGGGGGGTCAGGGAGAGTAGGAGGAGCAGGGGGTCAGGGAGAGTAGGGGGGTCAGGGAGAGTAGGAGGAGCAGGTGGGTCAGGGAGAGTAGGAGGAGCAGTGGGTCAGGGAGAGTAGGAGGAGCAGGGGGTCAGGGAGAGTAGGAGGAGCAGGGGGGTCAGGGAGAGCAGGGGGGTTAGGGAGTGTTAGGATGAACAGGGGGGTCAGGGAGAGTAGGGGGGTCAGGGAAAGTAGGAAGGGAGAGTAGGAGGATCAGGGGGGTCAGGGAGAGTAGGAGGAGCAGGGGGGTCAGGGAGAGTAGGAGGAGCAGGGGGGTCAGGGAGAGTAGGGGGGTCAGGGAGAGTAGGAGGAGCAGGTGGGTCAGGGAGAGTAGGAGGAGCAGGGGGTCAGGGTGAGTAGGAGGAGCAGGGGGGTCAGGGAGAGTAGGAGGAGCAGGGGGTCAGGGAGAGTAGGGGGGTCAGGGAGAGTAGGAGGAGCAGGTGGGTCAGGGAGAGTAGGAGGAGCAGGGGGTCAGGGAGAGTAGGAGGAGCAGGGGGGTCAGGGAGAGTAGGGGGAGCAGGGGGTCAGGGAGAGTAGGAGGAGCAGGGGGTCAGGGAGAGTAGGAGGAGCAGGGGGTCAGGGAGAGTAGGAGGAGCAGGGGGTCAGGGAGAGTAGGAGGAGCAGGGGGGTCAGGGAGAGTAGGAGGAGCAGGGGGTCAGGGAGAGTAGGAGGAGCAGGGGGGTCAGGGAGAGTAGGAGGAGCAGGGGGGTCAGGGAGAGTAGGAGGAGCAGGGGGTCAGGGAGAGTAGGAGGAGCAGGGGGTCAGGGAGAGTATGAGGAGCAGGGGTTATACCTCCTCTGTTTCCACACACAGCATTAAGATGAATAAACCATTGTTTGGCTTTTTGACTACATTCTCCTGCTAGTCCCTGGTGGCGTTCATACGGCAATGCTAGTCTAGTGTTGTTCACCGGGCCTTTTAACAGCCTCAGAACAACAGAGGAGTTGGTGAGGAGAGAAGCTCTGTCGTCAGAATGCTGTCCATCTTCCTGGTTAAAACCCTCTCCTGGTGTCCGTAGCTTGGCAACTCGTCTAGGTTTTTATTTAAGGTAAGGTTTTCATTGTTCATTACAGTAGAATACAACAGAAATTAAGCCAATCCGAGTAATGTACAAGACAACAAAATTATTTGTGTGTTTTTTCTTTAAGCGCACAAGGGATAGCGAGTTTTACGAGGAAGGAGGAGGAGGAGGAGGAGGAGGAGGAGGAGGAGGAGGAGGAGGAGGAGGAGGAGGAGGAGGGGAGAGGAGGAGGAGGAGGAGGAGGAGGAGGAGGTGGAGGAGGAGGAGGAGGAGGAGGAGGAGGGAGAGCGTTCCACTCTAAAAGACGTGCCTGTTTCATCTTCCCCAGAAAGCCTTGTAGAGACGACGGTGAAGGATTGTGTCGAGTTCACGCCTCGCTGCCAATTAGTCCTCCCGCTTTTTTGTTGTGGTCTCTCATCAAATTCAGGAACAGCTGCTCGGGTGAGAGACTCGTGGTCTTTTCACGCTACGATGCTACTGCTCACTAGAGCTGGCACATTCCTCTTACTTCATGCATTAAAGTCCAAATCAAACACTAGTCAACCTCTGTTTTCTAGGTGCCTTGGTATTTGTTTGTCTGAGAGAGAGAGAGAGAGAGAGAGAGAGAGAGAGAGAGAGAGAGAGAGAGAGAGAGAGAGGGGGGAGAGAGATAGAGAGAGGAAGGAGAGAGAGAGAGAGAGAGAGAGAGAGAGAGAGAGAGAGAGAGAGAGAGAGAGAGAGAGAGAGAAAGAGAAAGGGGGAGAGAAAGAGAGAGAGAGAGGAAGGGGGAGAGAGAGAGAAAACACCACTTCACAGTAAAGCACATGTGATTATTGTGAAGGAAAACAACAAGCATTATTCTATAAACAGCTCTACTCCAGGGAACGCTACTGTGGTAGTCATTTAAAATCACATCTTGTGGACAAATTGAGAAGAGAAATTGCCATTTATTTTCCCTCTATGATGGTCTGTTTGTCTATCTGTCTCATTCCAAGTCTGAATGTACGTACCAAATGGCACCCTATTCCCTATATAGTACACTACTTTAGACCAGAGTCCTATTCCCTATATAGTACGCTACTTTAGACCAGAGCCCTATTCCCTATATAGTACACTACTTTAGACCAGAGCCCTATTCCCTATATAGTGCACTACTTTAGACCAGAGCCCTATTCCCTATATAGTACACTACTTTAGACCAGAGCCCTATTCCCTATATAGTACACTACTTTAGACCAGAGCCCTATTCCCTATATAGTGCACTACTTTAGACCAGAGCCCTATTCCCTATATAGTACACTACTTTAGACCAGAGCCCTATTCCCTATATAGTACACTACTTTAGACCAGAGCCCTATTCCCTATATAGTGCACTACTTTAGACCAGAGGCCTATTCCCTATATAGTACATTACTTTAGACCAGAGCCCTATTCCCTATATAGTACACTACTTTAGACCAGAGCCCTATTCCCTATATAGTGCACTACTTTAGACCAGAGCCCTATTCCCTATATAATGCACTACTTTAGACCAGAGCCCTATTCCCTATATAGTACACTACTTTAGACCAGAGCCCTATTCCCTATATAGTACACTACTTTAGACCAGAGCCCTATTCCCTATATAGTACACTACTTTAGACCAGAGCCCTATTTCCTATATAGTACACTACTATAGACCAGAGCCCTATTCCCGATATAGTGCACTACTTTAGACCAGGGCCCTATTCCCTATATAGTACACTACTATAGACCAGGGCCCTATTCCCTATATAGTGCACTACTTTAGACCAGAGCCCTATTCCCTATATAGTGCACTACTTTAGACCAGAACCCTATTCCCTATATAGTACACTACTTTAGACCAGAGCCCTATTCCCTATATAGTGCACTACTTTAGACCAGAGCCCTATTCCCTATATATTACACTACTTTAGACCAGAGCCCTATTCCCTATATAGTGCACTACTTTAGACCAGAGCCCTATTCCCTATATAATGCACTACTTTAGACCAGAGCCCTATTCCCTATATAGTGCACTACTTTAGACCAGAGCCCTATTCCCTATATAGTACGCTACTTTAGACCAGAGCCCTATTCCCTATATAGTACACTACTTTAGACCAGAGCCCTATTCCCTATATAGTGCACTACTTTAGACCAGAGCCCTATTCCCTATATAGTACACTACTTTAGACCAGAGCCCTATTCCCTATATAGTGCACTACTTTAGACCAGAGCCCTATTCCCTATATAGTACGCTACTTTAGACCAGAGCCCTATTCCCTATATAGTACACTACTTTAGACCAGAGCCCTATTCCCTATATAGTGCACTACTTTAGACCAGAGCCCTATTCCCTATATAGTGCACTACTTTAGACCAGAGCCCTATTCCCTATATAATGCACTACTTTAGACCAGAGCCCTATTCCCTATATAGTACACTACTTTAGACCAGAGCCCTATTCCCTATATAGTACACTACTTTAGACCAGAGCCCTATTCCCTATATAATGCACTACTTTAGACCAGAGCCCTATTCCCTATATAGTACACTACTTTAGACCAGAGCCCTATTCCCTATATAGTACACTACTTTAGACCAGAGCCCTATTCCCTATATAGTGCACTACTTTAGACCAGAGCCCTATTCCCTATATAGTACACTACTTTAGACCAGAGCCCTATTCCCTATATAGTGCACTACTTTAGACCAGAGCCCTATTCCCTATATAGTGCACTACTTTAGACCAGAGCCATATTCCCTATATAGTGCACTACTTTAGACCAGAGCCCTATTCCCTATATAGTACACTACTTTAGACCAGAGCCCTATTCCCTATATAGTGCACTGCTTTAGACCAGAGCCCTATTCCCTATAAAGTACGCTACTTTAGACCAGAGCCCTATTCCCTATATAGTACACTACTTTAGACCAGAGCCCTATTCCCTATATAGTGCACTACTTTAGATCAGAGCCCTATTCCCTATATAGTGCACTACTTTAGACCAGAGCCCTATTCCCTATATAGTACACTACTTTAGACCAGAGCCCTATTCCCTATATAGTGCACTACTTTAGACCAGAGCCCTATTCCCTATATAGTACACTACTTTAGACCAGAGCCCTATTCCCTATATAGTACACTACTTTAGACCAGAACCCTATTCCCTATATAGTGCACTACTTTAGACCAGAGCCCTATTCCCTATATAGTACACTACTTTAGACCAGAGCCCTATTCCCTATATAGTACACTACTTTAGACCAGAGCCCTATTCCCTATATAGGACACTACTTTAGACCAGAGCCCTATTCCCTATATAGTACACTACTTTAGACCAGAGCCCTATTCCCTATATAGTACACTACATTAGACCAGAGCCCTATTCCCTATATAGTACACTACTTTAGACCAGAGCCCTATTCCCTATATAGTGCACTATTTTAGACCAGAGCCCTATTCCCTGTATAGTGCACTACTTTAGACCAGAGCCCTATTCCCTATATAGTGCACTACTTTAGACCAGAGCCCTATTCCCTATATAGTACACTACTTTAGACCAGAGCCCTATTCCCTATATAGTGCACTACTTTAGACCAGAGCCCTATTCCCTATATAGTACGCTACTTTAGACCAGAGCCCTATTCCCTATATAGTACACTACTTTAGACCAGAGCCCTATTCCCTATATAGTACACTACTATAGACCAGAGCCCTATTCCTTAGGGAATCGTTTGCCATTTGGGAAGCAGACCGAGTACCTGTAGATTATTACAGGAGGTTGGTTCTGTCATATATATATCTAGAATATCTACCTACAGTCTCAGAACGAAGGTTGGGTCTGTCATATATATATCTAGGATATCTACCTACAGTCTCAGAACCAAGGTTGGGTCTGTCATATATATATATATCTAGGTTATCTACCTACAGTCTCAGAACCAAGGTTGGGTCTGTCATATATATATCTAGGATATCTACCTACAGTCTCAGAACCAAGGTTGGTTCTGTCATATATATATCTAGGATATCTACCTACGGTCTCAGAACCAAGGTTGGTTCTGTCATATATATATCTAGGATATCTACCTACAGTCTCAGAACCAAGGTTGGTTCTGTCATATATATATCTAGGATATCTACCTACAGTCTCAGAACCAAGGTGGGTTCTGTCATATATATATCTAGGATATCTACCTACAGTCTCAGAACCAAGGTTGGTTCTGTCATATATATATCTAGGATATCTACCTACAGTCTCAGAACCAAGGTTGGGTCTGTCATATATATATATATATATATAGGTTATCTACCTACAGTCTCAGAACCAAGGTTGGTTCTGTCATATATATATCTAGGATATCTACCTACAGTCTCAGAACCAAGGTTGGTTCTGTCATATATATATCTAGGATATCTACCTACAGTCTCAGAACCAAGGTGGGTTCTGTCATATATATATCTAGGATATCTACCTACAGTCTCAGAACCAAGGTTGGTTCTGTCATATATATATCTAGGATATCTACCTACAGTCTCAGAACCAAGGTTGGTTCTGTCATATATATATCTAGGATATCTACCTACAGTCTCAGAACCAAGGTTGGTTCTGTCATATATATATCTAGGATATCTACCTACAGTCTCAGAACCAAGGTTGGTTCTGTCATATATATATCTAGGATATCTACCTACAGTCTCAGAACCAAGGTTGGTTCTGTCATATATATATCTAGGATATCTACCTACAGTCTCAGAACCAAGGTTGGTTCTGTCATATATATATCTAGGATATCTACCTACAGTCTCAGAACCAAGGTTGGTTCTGTCATATATATATCTAGGATATCTACCTACAGTCTCAGAACCAAGGTTGGTTCTGTCATATATATATCTAGGATATCTACCTACAGTCTCAGAACCAAGGTTTGGTCTATCATATATAGGTTATATACCTACAATCATACATTGATGGAAAGACCTGTGTGTTGTCCTCGTTCATGCAGACAGAGAAGGCCTAACTTCTTCATCACAGCCTCAATTACGTCACATTGAATATAGTTGTGGAGAGTCCCTGTAGTCCTCGATTCAGATCATTCAGGTGAGAAAAAACATCACCCAGATAGGCCAGTCGTGTGAGAAACTCATCATCATCATCAAGCGGTCAGACAAGTGAAAATGATGGTCTTTAAGTCGGGAAACAGTGATGTTTGATGGAGACATTGTCTGTAGAGTTTTTGGGCCTATTCCCCCAGCATTGTCCCAGCCAACAGGAAGAATGAAGTCCTCTACAATAGTATGGGTCTTGCCTGTCCCAGCCACTCGGTAGCTCACCATATAAGACTCTTCTAAACCCTTCTAATTAATGGTATCTGATGCTTTAATACATGTTTTACTACTCAAAAGTCATCTTTAATCTCGCTCCAAAAAACTCTCACGGCTTTTTTTAATCAAATTGTTTTGTTTCTAAATGTGTAACGGCATTCGTCCTCCTCTTCTGAGGAGGAGAAGCGAGAAGGATCGGAGGACCAATGCGCAGCGTGGTAAATGTCCATAACGTTTATTTTAAGATATAAATGAACACTATGGAATATAAAACAATAAATGTGAACATTAACGAAAATCTATACACCGTGTGGCAACAAACA
>NW_027013240.1:340000-360000 GCF_036934945.1 Oncorhynchus masou masou | reverse complement strand
AATGGTTTCTATGGGAAGCCCTATTTAATAGGAACCTGGTTGCAGTTCCTATGGTTTCCACTAGATGCCAACAGTCTTTAGAAATTGGTTGACGTTTTTCTTTTGAGAAATGAAGAAGTAGGGCTGTTCTTTGTAACTCTACTGTTTGGTGTGAACTGGACGCTTCACATTGTTTTTATCCGGTATTGGTTTATCCCGTCTTAAATTTTATAGACTATTTACGTTTTAGGATACCTGAGGTTGGATTAGGAACATGGTTTGAAATGTTTGGACCACGTTTACAGGTAACTTATTAGATAATTTGTAGTCATGTTGGGGGAGTTGAAACCGGTGTATTTCACATTTTGGGGGGTATAAAGATGGACATTATCGAACAAAAGGACCATTTGTGATGTTTCTGGGACATTTTGGAGTGCCAACAGAAGAAGATCTTCAAAGGTAAGGCATTTATTACATCATTATTTCTGACTTTTGTGTCGCCACCTGCCTGGTTGAAAATGATTTTCATGTGTTTGTATGCGGGGGCGCTGTCCTCAGATAATCGCATGGTTTGCTTTCGCCGTAAAGCCTTTTTGAAATCTGACACCGCGGCTGGATTAACACGTTAGGCCTTATTGGATTAACAAGTTAGGCCTTATTGGATTAACAAATTAGGCCTTATTGGATTAACAAGTTAGGCTTTATTGGATTAACAAATTAGGCCTTATTGGATTAACAAGTTAGGCCTTATTGGATTAACAAGTTAGGCCTTATTGGATTAACAAGTTAGGCCTTATTGGATTAACAAGTTAGGCCTTATTGGATTAACACGTTAGGCCTTATTGGATTAACCTGTTAGGCCATATTGGATTAACAAGTTAGGCCTTATTGGATTAACAAGAAGTTAAGCTTTATTTTGATGTGTTACACTGATATTTTTGTGAAGGTTGAATATTGATATTTCTGTAGTTTGAATTTGGCATTTCACTGGATGTTGTTAAATCGATCCCGCTCGAGGGATTGGCGCGCGAAGGGGTCACTAACAGGCTAAAAATCCTTCTTTAACCCATCTCCTCCCCTTCGTCTGCACTGATTGAAGTGGATTTAACAAGTGACATCAACAAGGGATCATAGCTTTCACCTGGATTCACCTGGTCGCTCTATGTAATGGAAAAAGATGGCGTTCCTAATGTTTTGCAACCTCCGGGTTTAGTATCAGTATTCAGCCCCTTTGTTTAGGCCTCGATTAGTTCAGGAGTGAAACGTGGCTTAACAAATCACTCATTTGCATGGACTCACTCTGTGTGAAATAATAGGGCTTGACATGATTTTTGAATAACTACCCCTTTCTCTGTCCCTCATATATTCAACATCTGTAAGGTCCCTCGGTCAAGTATTTCATTTCAAGGACAGATTCGACTTCAAAGTCCAGGGAGCTTTTCAAAAGCCTCATAAAGAAGGGAAGTGATTGGTAGATTTAAAAAATAAAATAAAAATTCTGACATTGAATATCTCTTTAACGCATAGTCAAGTTAATAATTATGCTGTGGATTATATATTAAGCCACCCCAGACAGATCAAAGATAATAATTATGCTGTGGGTTATATATTAAACCACCCCAGACAGATCAAAGATAATAATTATGCTGTGGGTTATATATTAAACCACCCCAGACAGATCAAAGATAATAATTATGCTGTGGGTTATATATTAAACCACCCCAGACAGATCAAAGATAATAATTATGCTGTGGGTTATATATTAAACCACCCCAGACAGATCAAAGATAATAATTATGCTGTGGGTTATATATTAAACCACCCCAGACAGATCAAAGATACAGACGTCCGTCTGAACTGAGCTGCAGGACAGGAAGGAAACTGCTCAGGGATGTTGCCATGACGCCTTTGGTGTTTTTTAAAACAGCTACAGAGTTCAATGTCTGTGATGGTAGAACACTGAGGAGGGATCAACAACATTGTAGTGATTCCACAATAATAACTTAAAAGACGAATACAAAATATACAGAATAAAAAATATTGGGTTTTATAATAAATGGTTTATAAGTTTAGATCTTGTATTTAATTGTTTTAATCTAAATGGTTTATATGTTTATATCTTGTATTTAATTGTTTTATACTAAATGCTTCCCTATCCCCTTGATGGTATTCAACTGGAGCACTGTGGGTCCTGGTCATAAATACTGAATTATAAAAGGAATTGGGCTGTTTAGGATATAACCTGCGTGAGAGAACAGGACTGTGTATCAGTCGAGAGCGAGGGAGGGAGGGAGGGAGGTAGAGAGAGAGAGAGACAGGGGGGGAGGGAGACAGAGACAGAGACAGAGAGACGGAGAGGGAGAGAGAGAGAGAGAGAGAGAGAGAGGGAGAGAGAGAGAGACAGAGAGAGACAGAGGGGGAGGGAGGGAGAGATAGGGGAGGGAGACAGAGACAGAGACAGAGACGGAGAGGGGGAGAGAGAGAGAGAGAGAGAGAGAGAGAGAGAGGGAGAGAGAGAGAGAGACAGAGAGAGACAGAGGGGGAGGGAGGGAGAGAGAGGGGAGGGAGACAGAGACAGAGACAGAGGGGGAGAGAGAGAGAGAGGGGGAGAGAGAGAGAGAGAGAGAGAGAGGGAGAGAGAGAGAGACAGAGAGAGAGACAGAGGGGAGGGAGGGAGAGATAGGGGAGGGAGACAGAGATAGAGACAGAGACGGAGAGGGGGAGAGAGAGAGAGAGGGGGAGAGAGAGAGAGAGAGGGGAGGGAGACAGAGACAGAAAGACGGAGAGAGAGAGAGAGAGAGAGAGAGTGTAATTTGCCTAAACAAGTCTTATGGAAGTCTAAGTCTTAGGTTGGCAACCTGGTGAACAGAGGCTGCTGCCATCCAACCTGGTGAACAGAGGCTGCTGCCATCCAACCTGGTGCGGTGAACAGAGGCTGCTGCCATCCAACCTGGTGAACAGAGGCTGCTGCCATCCAACCTGGTGAACAGAGGCTGCTGCCATCCAACCTGGTGCGGTGAACAGAGGCTGCTGCCATCCAGAACCCAGGATTATCATTAACAGAGCGGGCGCTGGAGCACAATGGATTTAACTGCTCAGCGCTTCCTATGAATGTGCTCCCTTTGTTTCCACGAAGGCTAATCTCTCCCCACACAGTAGACTGCTAATGTTCTGCTGTGTCTCACACATAGAACAGACATAGAGTGTTCCACAGAGTCATACAACTGTCCTAGACACTACCAGTGTTCTACAGAGTCATACAGCTGTGTCCTAGACACCAACAGGATCTACAGAGTCATACAGCTGTCCTAGACACTACCAGTGTTCTACAGAGTCCTACAGCTGTCCTAGACACTAACAGTGTTCAACAGAGTCATACAACTGTCCTAGACACTACCAGTGTTCTACAGAGTCCTACAGCTGTCCTAGACACTACCAGTGTTCCACAGAGTCATACAACTGTCCTAGACACTACCAGTGTTCCACAGAGTCATACAACTGTCCTAGACACTACCAGGATCTACAGAGTCCTACAGCTATGTCCTAGACACTACCAGTGTTCTACAGAGTCCTACAGCTGTCCTAGACACTACCAGGATCTACAGAGTCCTACAGCTATGTCCTAGACACTACCAGTGTTCTACAGAGTCCTACAGCTGTCCTAGACACTACCAGTGTTCAACAGAGTCCTACAGCTGTCCTAGACACTACCAGTGTTCAACAGAGTCCTACAGCTGTCCTAGACACTACCAGTGTTCTACAGAGTCCTACAGCTGTCCTAGACACTACCAGTGTTCAACAGAGTCCTACAGCTGTCCTAGACACTACCAGTGTTCAACAGAGTCATACAGCTGTCCTAGACACTAACAGTGTTCAACAGAGTCATACAGCTGTCCTAGACACTACCAGTGTTCAACAGAGTCATACAGCTGTGTCCTAGACACTAACAGTGTTCAACAGAGTCATACAGCTGTGTCCTAGACACTACCAGTGTTCAACAGAGTCCTACAGCTGTGTCCTTTCCAATGCTTCCTGACTGTCTAGCTTTTCATTTGTGTGATTATAATAATAATAATAATAATAAATTACATTTGTAAATCAAATATCAGCTGCACACAGTCAGGAAACTGGATGAAGGAAGGTCCATTATCAATAAGGATCGGCCCCTTCTTTTTCATTTTCCACCTAAAATGACAAACCCAAATCTATCTGCCTGTATCTCAGGCCCTGAAGCAACCATTTGAAAGGAAACACTTTGAAGTTTATGGAAACGTGAAAGGAATGTAGGAGAATAAAACACAATAGATCTGGTAAAAGATAATACAAAGAAAAAATAAACCGTTCTTTTGTAATGTTTTTGTACCGTCGTCTTTGAAATGCAAGAGAAAGGCCATAATGTATTATTCCAGCCCAGGTGCAATATAGATTTTGGCCAATAGATGGCATCAGTGTATGTGCAAAGTTTTAGACTGATATAATGAACCATTGCAGTTCTGTTCAAAATGTTGTATCAAGACTGCCCAAATGTGCCTAATTTGTTTATTAATAACTTTAAGTTCGTAACTGTTCACTCTCCTCAAACAATAGCATGGTATTATTTCCCTGTAATAGCTACTGTAAATTGGACAGTGCAGTTAGATTAACAAGAATTTAAGCTTTCTGCCCATATGAGACATGTCTATGTCCTGGGAAACATTCTTGTTAATTACAACCTCATGCTAATCGCATTAGCCTACGTTAGCTCAACCTCATGCTAATCTCATTAGCCTACGTTAGCTCAACCTCATGCTAATCGCATTAGCCTACGTTAGCTCAACCTCATGCTAATCTCATTAGCCTACGTTAGCTCAACCATCCCGCAGGGGACACACCAATCCTGAAGAAGTTTTAACAGGTGTGCCTTGTTAAAAGTTAATTTGTGGATTTTTTTTTCCTTCTTGATTAATGCGTTTGAGCCAATCAGTTGTGTTGTACTTTTTCCACCCTGCACTGTGAATGTTTACACGGTCTGTTATTAAATAAAGACATAAAACTGTATAATTGTTTGTATTATTAGTTGAAGCAGACTGTTTGTCTATTGTTGTGACTTGTGATCCATTTTTATTACCAATTAATGCAGAAATCCAAGCATTTCCAAAAGGTTCACGCACATTTTCTTGCCACTATAGTCCTGTTTGGTAAAAGACCAAGTCCATATTATGGCAAGAACAGCTCAAATAAACAAAGAGAAATGACAGTCCATCATTACTTTAAGACATGAAGGTCAATCAATCCGGAACATGTCAAGATCTGAAAGTTTCTTCAAGTGCAGTCGCAAAAATCATCAAGCGCTATGATGAAACTGTCTCATGAGGACCGCCACAGGAAAGGAAGACCCAGAGTTACCTCTGCTGCAGAGGATAAGTTCATTAGAGTTACCAGCCTCAGAAATTGCAGCCCAAATAAATGCTTCACAGCGTTCAAGTAACAGACACATCTCAACATCAACTGCTCAGAGGAGACTGCGTGAATCAGGCCTTCATGTTTGAATTGCTACAAAGAAACCACTACTAAAGGACACCAATAAGAAGAGACAATATTGTTGGGTCAGAAAACACCATGAACGTTAGACTCGGTGGAACGGTTTTCTTTACTTGACGGAGAGGCGGACCAAAACACAGCGTGGTGGTTATTCATGTTTAATATATAAAGACACTATACATGAATAAACTAACAAAACAAGAAACGTAAAAACTCAAAACAGCCCTATCTGGTGCAAACACAGAGACAGGAACAATCACCCACAAACACACAGTGAAACCCAGGCTACCTCAGTATGATTCTCAATCAGAGACAACTAATGACACCTGCCTCTGATTGAGAACCATACGAGGCCGAAACATAGAAATACCCAAATCATAGAAAAACAAACATAGACTGCCCACCCCAACTCACACCCTGACCATACTAAATAATGACAAAACAAAGGAAATAATGGTCAGAACGTGACACTCGGTGGAAATCTGTCCTTTGGTCTGATCCAAATTTTGAGACTTGTAATCATTTTATATTAGCGGTCAGTTTAGAAGTTTTCTGTGGTAATTAGATGTGACAGTATGGCAGTTCCCAGCATCGTCCTGAAAACAGCTGACTGTGTTTTAACATCTCTACCATTGGTCTCTATAGACGTCTAGATATATCATCTCTGTCCCATCCCTACCATTGGTCTCTGTCTCTATAGACGTCTAGATATATCATCTCTGTCCCATCCCTACCATTGGTCTCTGTCTATATAGACCTCTAGATATATCATCTCTGTCTCATCCCTACCATTGGTCTCTGTCTACATAGACCTCTAGATATATTATCTCTGTCCCGGCTAGAGCTGTCCCATCCCTACCATTGGTCTCTGTCTATATAGACGTCTAGATATATCATATCTGTCCTATCCCTACCATTGGTCTCTGTCTATATAGACCTCTAGATATATCATCTCTGTCCTATCCCTACCATTGGTCTCTGTCTATATAGACCTCTAGATATATCATCTCTGTCCCATCCCTACCATTGGTCTCTGTCTATATAGACCTCTAGATATATCATCTCTGTCCCATCCCTACCATTGGTCTCTGTCTACATAGACCTCTAGATATATTATCTCTGTCCCGGCTAGAGCTGTCCCATCCCTACCATTGGTCTCTGTCTATATAGACGTCTAGATATATCATATCTGTCCTATCCCTACCATTGGTCTCTGTCTATATAGACCTCTAGATATATCATCTCTGTCCTATCCCTACCATTGGTCTCTGTCTATATAGACCTCTAGATATATCATCTCTGTCCCATCCCTACCATTGGTCTCTGTCTATATAGACCTCTAGATATACCATCTCTGTCCCGGCTAGAGCTGTCCCATCCCTACCATTGGTCTCTGTCTATATAGACATCTAGATATATCATCTCTGTCCCATCCCTCCCATTGGTCTCTGTCTACATAGACCTCTAGATATATCATCTCTGTCCCATCCCTACCATTGGTCTCTGTCTATATAGACCTCTAGATATATCATCTCTGTCCCATCCCTACCATTGGTCTCTGTCTATATAGACCTCTAGATATACCATCTCTGTCCCGGCTAGAGCTGTCCCATCCCTACCATTGGTCTCTGTCTATATAGACGTCTAGATATATCATATCTGTCCTATCCCTACCATTGGTCTCTCTCTATATAGACCTCTAGATATATCATCTCTGTCCCATCCCTCCCATTGGTCTCTGTCTATATAGACCTCTAGATATATCATATCTGTCCCATCCCTCCCCTTGGTCTCTGTCTATATAGACCTCTAGATATATCATCTCTGTCCCATCCCTACCATTGGTCTCTGTCTATATAGACCTCTAGATATATCATCTCTGTCCCATCCCTACCATTGGTCTCTGTCTATATAGACCTCCAGATATATCATCTCTGTCCCATCCCTACCATTGGTCTCTGTCTATATAGACCTCTAGATATATCATATCTGTCCTATCCCTACCATTGGTCTCTGTCTATATAGACCTCTAGATATACCATCTCTGTCCCGGCTAGAGCTGTCCCATCCCTACCATTGGTCTCTGTCTATATAGACGTCTAGATATATCATCTCTGTCCCATCCCTACCATTGGTCTCTGTCTATATAGACCTCTAGATATATCATCTCTGTCCCGGCTAGAGCTGTCCCATCCCTACCATTGGTCTCTGTCTATATAGACCTCTAGATATATCATCTCTGTCCCATTCCTACCATTGGTCTCTGTCTATATAGACCTCTAGATATACCATCTCTGTCCCGGCAAGAGCTGTCCCATCCCTACCATTGGTCTCTGTCTCTATAGACCTCTAGATATATCATCTCTGTCCCATCCCTACCATTGGTCTCTGTCTATATAGACCTCTAGATATATCATCTCTGTCCTATCCCTACCATTGGTCTCTATAGACGTCTAGATATATCATCTCTGTCCCATCCCTACCATTGGTCTCTATAGACGTCTAGATATATCATCTCTGTCCCATCCCTACCATTGGTCTCTGTCTATATAGACGTCTAGATATATCATCTCTGTCCTATCCCTACCATTGGTCTCTGTCTATATAGACCTCTAGATATATCATCTCTGTCCCATCCCTACCATTGGTCTCTGTCTATATAGACCTCCAGATATATCATCTCTGTCCTATCCCTACCATTGGTCTCTGTCTATATAGACCTCTAGATATATCATCTCTGTCCCATCCCTACCATTGGTCTCTGTCTATATAGACCTCTAGATATATCATCTCTGTCCCATCCCTACCATTGGTCTCTGTCTATATATATCATCTCTGTCCCATCCCTACCATTGGTCTCTGTCTATATAGACCTCTAGATATATCATCTCTGTCCCATCCCTACCATTGGTCTCTGTCTATATAGACCTCTAGATATATCATCTCTGTCCCATCCCTCCCCTTGGTCTCTGTCTATATAGACCTCTAGAAATATCCTCTCTGTTCCATCCCTACCATTGGTCTCTGTCTATATAGACCTCTAGATATATCATATCTGTCCTATCCCTACCATTGGTCTCTGTCTATATAGACCTCTAGATATATCATCTCTGTCCCATCCCTCCCCTTGGTCTCTGTCTATATAGACCTCTAGATATATCATATCTGTCCTATCCCTACCATTGGTCTCTGTCTATATAGACCTCTAGATATATCATCTCTGTCCCGGCTAGAGCTGTCCCATCCCTCCCATTGGTCTCTGTCTACATAGACCTCTAGATATATCATCTCTGTTCCATCCCTACCATTGGTCTCTGTCTATATAGACCTCTAGATATATCATCTCTGTCCCATCCCTACTATTGGTCTCTGTCTATATAGACCTCTAGATATATCATCTCTGTCCCATCCCTCCCATTGGTCTCTGTCTACATAGACCTCTAGATATATCATCTCTGTCCCATCCCTACCATTGGTCTCTGTCTATATAGACCTCTAGATATATCATCTCTGTCCCGGCTAGAGCTGTCCACTTCATATCCACACCGTGTCTACCCAGGCATACCAAAATAACATTCTGTGCATGAAAGGGAGAATTTCACCTATTTACTTTAAATTACACATATCATTACAGGTAATAGAGAAATTCTGCTGCGCTGGCACAGCTAACGTGCTCAGCAGGCAGGAGAACAATATTGTCAAAAGAAAAAACATTTAGTCGACTCTCTCTCTCTCTCTCCCTTTCTCTCTCTCCCTTTCTCTCTCTCTCTCTCTCTCTCTCTCTCTCTCTCTTTCTCTCTCTCTGTCTCTCTCTCTCCCTTTCTCTCTCTCTCTGTCTCTCTCTCTCTCTTTCTCTCTCTCTGTCTCTCTCTCTCCCTTTCTCTCTCTCTCTGTCTCTCTCTCTCTCTTTCTCTCTCTCTGTCTCTCTCTCTCCCTTTCTCTCTCTCTCTCTCTCTCTCTCTCTCTCTCTCTCTCTGTCTCTCTCTCTCCCTTTCTCTCTCTCTCTCTCTCTCCCTTTCTCTTTCTCTCTCTCTCCCTTTTGCACTCTCTCTCTCTCCATTTATATTCTCCTCTCTTTAATTTTTAACATTTGCATAATGATTACATTTTAGAGACATCAATGTCAGGAAAACTACCCAGCATAGCAGCATTGTAATTTAACCTTGATTATCTCATTAATCTTCCTATTTAGCCAGTGCTTCAGAACTCTGGGGTCAGCTCTTCTGGTTCCCTGTTTTGTGACAGTAGACTATAACACGTATTACTATGCCTATGAAGCTAATCAACGGAGAGTACAAAGACTAGCTTAGCGCTCGGGTAGTTAGAGTACGGAGAGTACAAAGACTAGCTTAGCGCTCGGCAAGTTAGAGTACAAAGACTAGCTTAGCGCTCGGCTAGTTAGAGTACAAAGACTAGCTTAGCGCTCGGTTAGTTAAAGTATGGAGAGTACAAAGACTAGCTTAGTGCTCAGCTAGTTAGAGTACAAAGACTAGCTTAGCGCTCGGTTAGTTAGAGTACGGAGAGTACAAAGACTAGCTTAGCACTCGGCTAGTTAGAGTACAAAGACTAGCTTACCACTCGGTTCGTTAGAGTACAAAGACTAGCGTAGCGCTCGGTTAGTTAGAGTACGGAGAGTACAAAGACTAGCTTAGCACTCGGCTAGTTAGAGTACAAAGACTAGCTTACCACTCGGTTAGTTAGAGTATGGAGAGTACAAAGACTAGCTTAGCGCTCAGTTAGTTAGAGTTCAAAGACTAGCTTAGCGCTTGGCTAGTTAGAGTACAAAGACTAGCTTAGCGCTCGGTTAGTTAGAGTATGGAGAGTACAAAGCCTAGCTTAGCGCTCAGTTAGTTAGAGTTCAAAGACTAGCTTAGCGCTCGGCTAGTTAGAGTACAAAGACTAGCTTAGCGCTCAGTTAGTTAGAGTTCAAAGACTAGCTTAGCGCTCGGCTAGTTAGAGTACAAAGACTAGCTTAGCGCTCGGTTAGTTAAAGTATGGAGAGTACAAAGACTAGCTTAGTGCTCAGCTAGTTAGAGTACAAAGACTAGCTTAGCGCTCGGTTAGTTAGAGTACAAAGACTAGCTTAGCGCTCGGTTAGTTAGAGTACAAAGTCTAGCTTAGCGCTCGGTTAGTTAGAGTACAAAGACTAGCGTAGCGCTCAGTTAGTTAGAGTATGGAGAGCACAAAGACTAGCTTAGCGCTCGGCTAGTTAGAGTACAAAGACTAGCTTAGCGCTCGGTTAGTTAGAGTATGGAGAGTACAAAGCCTAGCTTAGCGCTCAGTTAGTTAGAGTTCAAAGACTAGCTTAGCGCTCGGCTAGTTAGAGTACAAAGACTAGCTTAGCGCTCAGTTAGTTAGAGTTCAAAGACTAGCTTAGCGCTCGGCTAGTTAGAGTACAAAGACTAGCTTAGCGCTCGGTTAGTTAAAGTATGGAGAGTACAAAGACTAGCTTAGTGCTCAGCTAGTTAGAGTACAAAGACTAGCTTAGCGCTCGGTTAGTTAGAGTACAAAGACTAGCTTAGCGCTCGGTTAGTTAGAGTACAAAGTCTAGCTTAGCGCTCGGTTAGTTAGAGTACAAAGACTAGCGTAGCGCTCGGTTAGTTAGAGTATGGAGAGCACAAAGACTCAGCTTAGCGCTCGGCTAGTTAGAGTACAAAGACTAGCTTAGCGCTCGGTTAGTTAGAGTATGGAGAGTACAAAGACTAGCTTAGCGCTCAGTTAGTTAGAGTTCAAAGACTAGCTTAGCGCTCGGCTAGTTAGAGTACAAAGACTAGCTTAGCGCTCGGTTAGTTAGAGTATGGAGAGTACAAAGACTAGCTTAGCGCTCAGTTAGTTAGAGTTCAAAGACTAGCTTAGCGCTCAGTTAGTTAGAGTACGGAGAGTACAAAGACTAGCTTAGTGCTCGGTTAGTTAGAGTACAAGGACTAGCTTAGCGCTCGGTTAGTTAGAGTACAAAGACTAACTTAGCGCTCGGTTAGAGTACTGAGAGTACAAAGACAAGCTTAGCGCTCGGTTAGTTAGAGTACAAAGACTAGCTTAGTGCTCGGTTAGTTAGAGTACAAGGACTAGCTTAGCGCTCGGTTAGTTAGGGTACAAAGACTAGCTTAGCGCTCGGCTAGTTAGAGTACGGAGAGTACAAAGACTCGCTTAGCGCTCGGCTAGTTAGAGTACGGAGAGTACAAAGACTAGCTTAGCGCTCGGTTAGAGTACTGAGAGTACAAAGACAAGCTTAGCGCTCGGTTAGTTAGAGTACAAAGACAAGCTTAGCGCTCGGTTAGTTAGAGTACAAAGACTAGCTTAGTGCTCGGTTAGTTAGAGTACAAGGACTAGCTTAGCGCTCGGTTAGTTAGGGTACAAAGACTAGCTTAGTGCTCGGTTAGTTAGAGTGCGGAGAGTACAAAGACTAGCTTAGCGCTTGGTTAGTGAGAGTACAAAGACTAGCTTAGCGCTCGGTTAGTTAGAGTACAAAGACTAGCTTAGCGCTCGGTTAGAGTACTGAGAGTACAAAGACAAGCTTAGCGCTCGGTTAGTTAGAGTACAAAGACTAGCTTAGCGCTCGGTTAGTTAGAGTACAAAGACAAGCTTAGCGCTCGGTTAGTTAGAGTACAAAGACTAGCTTAGTGCTCGGTTAGTTAGAGTACAAGGACTAGCTTAGCGCTCGGTTAGTTAGGGTACAAAGACTAGCTTAGTGCTCGGTTAGTTAGAGTGCGGAGAGTACAAAGACTAGCTTAGCGCTTGGTTAGTGAGAGTACAAAGACTAGCTTAGCGCTCGGTTAGTTAGAGTACAAAGACTAGCTTAGCGCTCGGTTAGAGTACTGAGAGTACAAAGACAAGCTTAGCGCTCGGTTAGTTAGAGTACAAAGACTAGCTTAGCGCTGGGTTAGTTAGAGTACGGAGAGTACAAGGACTAGCTTAGCGCTCGGTTAGTTAGAGTACAAAGACTAGCTTAGCGCTCGGTTAGTTAGGGTACAAAGACTAGCTTAGTGCTGGGTTAGTTAGAGTACGGAGAGTACAAAGACTAGCTTAGCGCTCAGTTAGTTAGATTATGGAGAGTACAAAGACTAGCTTAGCACTCAGTTAGTTAGAGTATGGAGAGTACAAAGACTAGCTTAGCACTCAGTTAGCTAGAGTACAAAGACTAGCTTAGCGCTCGGCTAGTTAGAGTACGGAGAGTACAAAGACTAGCTTAGTGCTGGGTTAGTTAGAGTACGGAGAGTACAAGGACTAGCTTAGCGCTCGGTTAGTTAGAGTACAAAGACTAGCTTAGCGCTCAGTAAGTTAGATGACAAAGACTAGTTTAGCGCTCGGCTAGTTAGAGTACGGAGAGTACAAAGACTAGCTTAGCGCTCGGTTAGTTAGAGTACGGAGAGTACAAAGACTAGCTTAGTGCTCGGTTAGTTAGAGTTCAAAGACTAGCTTAGCGCTTGGTTATTTAGAGTACAAAGACTAGCTTTGCGCTCGGTTAGTTAGAGTACAAAGACTAGCTTAGCGCTTGGTTATTTAGAGTACAAAGACTAGCTTTGCACTCGGTTAGTTAGAGTACAAAGACTAGCTTAGCGCTTGGTTATTTAGAGTACAAAGACTAGCATTGCGCTCGGTTAGTTAGAGTACAAAGACTAGCTTAGCGCTTGGTTAGTGAGGGTACAAAGACTAGCTTAGCGCTCGGCTAGTTACAGATTCTAAATAGATTATCACTAACCTGTTCTAATTGGACTTCCAACCCACTCAAACCATCATTAATCTAAACATCCACCTTCAGACCAACTAGACAGCTTGTGACCTGTCAGTCTCTGTTCTCCTTGGTAGAGATGCTCCAACTCTGACAGACCCACGTGCTGCCGGTGGGTTTTGGACTTCCAACCCCTTTAAACATTGTGGGTTTGAGCTCCAGCCGTCAGGGCTATAACATTGGATTAGTTTAGTTGTACAGTATAACTCCCTGTCCTGGTACCCCCCTACTGTTACCCCCCTGCTATAACTCCCTGTCCTGTTACCCCCTGCTATAACTCACTGTCCAGACCATCGTGCTGTTCTGACTGTCTAGATGTTGAAGAGGGGTTAGACTGGGGCTTACAGCGACCATCGTGCTGTTCTGACTGTCTAGATGTTGAAGAGGGGTTAGACTGGGGCCTTACAGCGACCATCGTGCTGTTCTGACTGTCTTGATGTTGAATAGGGGTTAGACTGAGAGCTTAAGCCCATCGTGCTGTTCTGACTGTCTAGATGTTGAAGAGGTTGTTAGACTATGAGCTTAAGCCCATCGTGCTGTTCTGACTGTCTTGATGTTGAAGAGGGGTTAGACTGGGGCCTTACAGCGACCATCGTGCTGTTCTGACTGTCTAGATGTTGAATAGGGGTTAGACTGTGAGTTTAAGCCCATCGTGCTGTTCTGACTGTCTTGATGTTGAATAGGGGTTAGACTGAGAGCTTAAGCCCATCGTGCTGGTCTGACTGTCTTGATGTTGAATAGGGGTTAGACTGAGAGTTTAAGCCCATCGTGCTGTTCTGACTGTCTTGATGTTGAATAGGGGTTAGACTGAGAGTTTAAGCCCATCGTGCTGGTCTGACTGTCTTGATGTTGAATAGGGGTTAGACTGAGAGTTTAAGCCCATCGTGCTGTTCTGACTGTCTTGATGTTGAATAGGGGTTAGACTGAGAGTTTAAGCCCATCGTGCTGGTCTGACTGTCTAGATGTTGAAGAGGGGTTAGACTGGGGGCTGAAGCCCATCGTGCTGGTCTGACTGTCTGGATGTTGAAGAGGGGTTAGACTGGGGGCTGAAGCCCATCGTGCTGGTCTGACTGTCTAGATGTTGAAGAGGGGTTAGACTGGGGGCTGAAGCCCATCGTGCTGTTCTGACTGTCTAGATGTTGAAGAGGGGTTAGACTGGGGGCTGAAGCCCATCGTGCTGGTCTGACTGTCTAGATGTTGAAGAGGGGTTAGACTGGGGGCTGAAGCCCATCGTGCTGTTCTGACTGTCTAGATGTTGAAGAGGGGTTAGACTGGGGGCTGAAGCCCATCGTGCTGTTCTGACTGTCTAGATGTTGAAGAGGGGTTAGACTGGGGGCTGAAGCCCATCGTGCTGGTCTGACTGTCTAGATGTTGAAGAGGGGTTAGACTGGGGGCTGAAGCCCATCGTGCTGGTCTGACTGTCTAGATGTTGAAGAGGGGTTAGACTGGGGGCTGAAGCCCATCGTGCTGGTCTGACTGTCTAGATGTTGAATAGGGATTAGACTGGGGGCTGAAGCCCATCGTGCTGGTCTGACTGTCTAGATGTTGAAGAGGGGTTAGACTGTGGGCTGAAGCCCATCGTGCTGTTCTGACTGTCTAGATGTTGAAGAGGGGTTAGACTGGGGGCTGAAGCCCATCGTGCTGTTCTGACTGTCTAGATGTTGAATAGGGGTTAGACTGGGGGCTTAAGCCCATCGTGCTGTTCTGACTGTCTAGATGTTGAAGAGGGGTTAGACTGTGAGCTTAAGACCATCGTGCTGGTCTGACTGTCTAGATGTTGAAGAGGGGTTAGACTGGGGGCTGAAGCCCATCGTGCTGGTCTGACTGTCTAGATGTTGAATAGGGGTTAGACTGGGGGCTGAAGCCCATCGTGCTGGTCTGACTGTCTAGATGTTGAATAGGGGTTAGACTGTGAGTTTAAGCCCATCGTGCTGTTCTGACTGTCTAGATGTTGAAGAGGGGTTAGACTGTGAGTTTAAGCCCATCGTGCTGTTCTGACTGTCTAGATGTTGAAGAGGGGTTAGACTGGGGGCTTAAGCTCATCGTGCTGTTCTGACTGTCTAGATGTTGAAGAGGGGTTAGACTGTGAGCTGAAGCCCATCGTGCTGGTCTGACTGTCTAGATGTTGAAGTGGGGTTAGACTGGGGGCTTAAGCCCATCGTGCTGTTCTGACTGTCTAGATGTTGAAGAGGGGTTAGACTGGGGGCTTAAGCCCATCGTGCTGTTCTGACTGTCTAGATGTTGAAGAGGGGTTAGACTGAGAGTTTAAGCCCATCGTGCTGGTCTGACTGTCTAGATGTTGAAGAGGGGTTAGACTGGGGGCTTAAGCCCTTCGTGCTGTTCTGACTGTCTAGATGTTGAAGAGGGGTTAGACTGGGGGCTTAAGACCATCGTGCTGTTCTGACTGTCTAGATGTTGAATAGGGGTTAGACTGGGGGCTTAAGCCCATCGTGCTGGTCTGACTGTCTAGATGTTGAAGAGGGGTTAGACTGTGAGCTTAAGCCCATCGTGCTGTTCTGACTGTCTAGATGTTGAAGAGGGGTTAGACTGGGGGCTGAAGCCCATCGTGCTGGTCTGACTGTCTAGATGTTGAATAGGGGTTAGACTGTGAGTTTAAGCCCATCGTGCTGTTCTGACTGTCTAGATGTTGAAGAGGGGTTAGACTGTGAGTTTAAGCCCATCGTGCTGTTCTGACTGTCTAGATGTTGAAGAGGGGTTAGACTGGGGGCTTAAGCTCATCGTGCTGTTCTGACTGTCTAGATGTTGAAGAGGGGTTAGACTGTGAGCTGAAGCCCATCGTGCTGGTCTGACTGTCTAGATGTTGAAGTGGGGTTAGACTGGGGGCTTAAGCCCATCGTGCTGTTCTGACTGTCTAGATGTTGAAGAGGGGTTAGACTGGGGGCTTAAGCCCATCGTGCTGTTCTGACTGTCTAGATGTTGAAGAGGGGTTAGACTGAGAGTTTAAGCCCATCGTGCTGGTCTGACTGTCTAGATGTTGAAGAGGGGTTAGACTGGGGGCTTAAGCCCATCGTGCTGTTCTGACTGTCTAGATGTTGAAGAGGGGTTAGACTGGGGCTTAAGACCATCGTGCTGTTCTGACTGTCTAGATGTTGAATAGGGTTAGACTGGGGGCTTAAGCCCATCGTGCTGGTCTGACTGTCTAGATGTTGAAGAGGGGTTAGACTGTGAGTTTAAGCCCATCGTGCTGTTCTGACTGTCTAGATGTTGAATAGGGGTTAGACTGAGAGCTTAAGCCCATCGTGCTGGTCTGACTGTCTAGATGTTGAATAGGGGTTAGACTGTGAGTTTAAGCCCATCGTGCTGGTCTGACTGTCTAGATGTTGAAGAGGGGTTAGATTGTGAGCTTAAGCCCATCGTGCTGGTCTGACTGTCTAGATGTTGAAGAGGGGTTAGACTGGGGGCTGAAGCCCATCGTGCTGTTCTGACTGTCTAGATGTTGAATAGGGGTTAGACTGGGGGCTGAAGCCCATCGTGCTGTTCTGACTGTCTAGATGTTGAATAGGGGTTAGACTGGGGGCTGAAGCCCATCGTGCTGGTCTGACTGTCTAGATGTTGAATAGGGGTTAGACTGGGGGCTGAAGACCATCGTGCTGGTCTGACTGTCTAGATGTTGAATAGGGGTTAGACTGGGGGCTGAAGACCATCGTGCTGGTCTGACTGTCTAGATGTTGAATAGGGGTTAGACTGAGAGTTTAAGCCCATCGTGCTGTTCTGACTGTCTAGATGTTGAATAGGGGTTAGACTGTGAGCTTAAGCCCATCGTGCTGTTCTGACTGTCTAGATGTTGAAGAGGGGTTAGACTGTGAGCTTAAGACCATCGTGCTGTTCTGACTGTCTAGATGTTGAAGAGGGGTTAGACTGGGGGCTGAAGCCCATCGTGCTGGTCTGACTGTCTAGATGTTGAAGAGGGGTTAGACTGGGGGCTTAAGCCCATCGTGCTGTTCTGACTGTCTGGATGTTGAAGAGGGGTTAGACTGGGGGCTTAAGCCCATCGTGCTGGTCTGACTGTCTAGATGTTGAAGAGGGGTTAGACTGTGAGCTTAAGCCCATCGTGCTGTTCTGACTGTCTAGATGTTGAAGAGGGGTTAGACTGTGAGCTGAAGCCCATCGTGCTGTTCTGACTGTCTAGATGTTGAAGAGGGGTTAGACTGGGGGCTGAAGCCCATCGTGCTGGTCTGACTGTCTAGATGTTGAATAGGGGTTAGACTGGGGGCTGAAGCCCATCGTGCTGGTCTGACTGTCTAGATGTTGAATAGGGGTTAGACTGGGGGCTGAAGCCCATCGTGCTGGTCTGACTGTCTGGATGTTGAATAGGGGTTAGACTGGGGGCTGAAGCCCATCGTGCTGGTCTGACTGTCTGGATGTTGAATAGGGGTTAGACTGGGGGCTGAAGCCCTTCGTGCTGTTCTGACTGTCTAGATGTTGAAGAGGGGTTAGACTGGGGGCTTAAGCCCATCGTGCTGTTCTGACTGTCTAGATGTTGAAGAGGGGTTAGACTGTGAGCTGAAGCCCATCGTGCTGGTCTGACTGTCTAGATGTTGAAGAGGGGTTAGACTGGGGGCTGAAGCCCATCGTGCTGGTCTGACTGTCTAGATGTTGAAGAGGGGTTAGACTGGGGGCTGAAGCCCATCGTGCTGGTCTGACTGTCTAGATGTTGAAGAGGGGTTAGACTGGGGGCTGAAGCCCATCGTGCTGGTCTGACTGTCTAGATGTTGAAGAGGGGTTAGACTGTGGGCTTAAGCCCATCGTGCTGGTCTGACTGTCTAGATGTTGAAGAGGGGTTAGACTGGGGGCTGAAGCCCATCGTGCTGGTCTGACTGTCTAGATGTTGAAGAGGGGTTAGACTGGGGGCTGAAGCCCATCGTGCTGGTCTGACTGTCTAGATGTTGAAGAGGGGTTAGACTGGGGGCTGAAGCCCATCGTGCTGGTCTGACTGTCTAGATGTTGAATAGGGGTTAGACTGTGGGCTTAAGCCCATCGTGCTGGTCTGACTGTCTAGATGTTGAAGAGGGGTTAGACTGGGGGCTGAAGACCATCGTGCTGTTCTGACTGTCTAGATGTTGAATAGGGGTTAGACTGGGGGCTGAAGCCCATCGTGCTGTTCTGACTGTCTAGATGTTGAATAGGGGTTAGACTGGGGGCTGAAGACCATCGTGCTGGTCTGACTGTCTAGATGTTGAATAGGGGTTAGACTGTGGGCTGAAGCCCATCGTGCTGTTCTGACTGTCTAGATGTTGAATAGGGGTTAGACTGGGGGCTGAAGACCATCGTGCTGTTCTGACTGTCTAGATGTTGAAGAGGGGTTAGACTGTGAGCTTAAGCCCATCGTGCTGTTCTGACTGTCTAGATGTTGAAGAGGGGTTAGACTGGGGGCTGAAGCCCATCGTGCTGTTCTGACTGTCTAGATGTTGAAGAGGGGTTAGACTGAGAGTTTAAGCCCATCGTGCTGTTCTGACTGTCTAGATGTTGAAGAGGGGTTAGACTGGGGGCTGAAGCCCATCGTGCTGTTCTGACTGTCTAGATGTTGAAGAGGGGTTAGACTGGGGGCTTAAGACCATCGTGCTGTTCTGACTGTCTAGATGTTGAAGAGGGGTTAGACTGGGGGCTGAAGCCCATCGTGCTGTTCTGACTGTCTAGATGTTGAAGAGGGGTTAGACTGTGAGCTTAAGACCATCGTGCTGTTCTGACTGTCTAGATGTTGAAGAGGGGTTAGACTGGGGGCTGAAGCCCATCGTGCTGGTCTGACTGTCTAGATGTTGAAGAGGGGTTAGACTGAGAGTTTAAGCCCATCGTGCTGTTCTGACTGTCTAGATGTTGAAGAGGGTTAGACTGGGGGCTGAAGCCCATCGTGCTGGTCTGACTGTCTAGATGTTGAAGAGGGTTAGACTGGGGGCTGAAGCCCATCGTGCTGGTCTGACTGTCTAGATGTTGAAGAGGGGTTAGACTGGGGGCTGAAGCCCATCGTGCTGGTCTGACTGTCTAGATGTTGAAGAGGGGTTAGACTGTGAGCTGAAGCCCATCGTGCTGTTCTGACTGTCTAGATGTTGAAGAGGGGTTAGACTGAGAGCTTAAGCCCATCGTGCTGTTCTGACTGTCTAGATGTTGAATAGGGGTTAGACTGGGGGCTGAAGCCCATCGTGCTGTTCTGACTGTCTTGATGTTGAATAGGGGTTAGACTGGGGGCTGAAGCCCATCGTGCTGTTCTGACTGTCTAGATGTTGATGAGGGTTAGACTGGGGGCTTAAGGCCATCGTGCTGTTCTGACTGTCTAGATGTTGAAGAGGGGTTAGACTGGGGGCTGAAGCCCATCGTGCTGTTCTGACTGTCTAGATGTTGAAGAGGGGTTAGACTGGGGGCTGAAGCCCATCGTGCTGGTCTGACTGTCTAGATGTTGAAGAGGGGTTAGACTGGGGGCTGAAGCCCATCGTGCTGGTCTGACTGTCTAGATGTTGAATAGGGGTTAGACTGGGGGCTGAAGCCCATCGTGCTGGTCTGACTGTCTAGATGTTGAAGAGGGGTTAGACTGGGGGCTGAAGCCCATCGTGCTGGTCTGACTGTCTAGATGTTGAATAGGGGTTAGACTGGGGCTGAAGCCCATCGTGCTGGTCTGACTGTCTAGATGTTGAATAGGGGTTAGACTGGGGGCTGAAGCCCATCGTGCTGGTCTGACTGTCTAGATGTTGAAGAGGGGTTAGACTGGGGGCTGAAGCCCATCGTGCTGGTCTGACTGTCTAGATGTTGAAGAGGGGTT
>NW_027013240.1:302500-335000 GCF_036934945.1 Oncorhynchus masou masou | reverse complement strand
ACTATCACACAGGAATTATCACACAGGAACTATCACACAGGAACTATCAAACGGGAACTATCACACAGGAACTATCAAACAGGAACTATCACACAGGAATTATCACACAGGAACTATCACACAGGAACTATCAAACGGGAACTATCACACAGGAACTATCACACAGGAACTATCACACAGGAACAATCAAGGAGGAACTATCAAACAGGAACTATCAAACAGGAACTATCAAACAGGAACTATCACACAGGAACTATCACACAGGAACAATCAAGGAGGAACTATCAAACAGGAACTATCAAACAGGAACTATCAAACAGGAACTATCACAAAGGAACTATCACACAGGAACAATCAAACAGGAACTATCAAACAGGAACTATCAAACAGGAACTATCAAACAGGAACTATCACACAGGAACAATCAAGGAGGAACTATCAAACAGGAACTATCAAGGAGGAACTATCAAACAGGAACTATCACACAGGAACTATCAAACAGGAACTATCAAACAGGAACTATCACACAGGAACTATCACACAGGAACTATCAAACGGGAACTATCACACAGGAACTATCACACAGGAACTATCACACAGGAACAATCAAGGAGGAACTATCAAACAGGAACTATCAAACAGGAACTATCAAACAGGAACTATCACATAGGAACTATCACACAGGAACAATCAAGGAGGAACTATCAAACAGGAACTATCAAACAGGAACTATCAAACAGGAACTATCACACAGGAACAATCAAACAGGAACTATCAAACAGGAACTATCAAACAGGAACTATCAAACAGGAACTATCACACAGGAACAATCAAGGAGGAACTATCAAACAGGAACTATCAAGGAGGAACTATCAAACAGGAACTATCACACAGGAACTATCAAACAGGAACAATCAAACATGAACTATCAAACAGGAACTATCAAACAGGAACTATCACACAGGAACTATCAAACATGAACTATCACACAGGAACAATCAAGGAGGAACTATCAAACAGGAACTATCAAACAGGAACTATCAAACAGGAACTATCACACAGGAACTATCAAACAGGAACTATCACACAGGAACAATCAAACAGGAACTATCAAACAGGAACTATCACACAGGAACAATCAAGGAGCAACTATCAAACAGGAACTATCAAGGAGGAACTATCAAACAGGAACTATCACACAGGAACTATCAAACAGGAACTATCACACAGGAACTATCACACAGGAACTATCAAACGGGAACTATCACACAGGAACTATCACACAGGAACTATCACACAGGAACTATCACACAGGAACAATCAAGGAGGAACTATCAAACAGGAACTATCAAACAGCAACTATCACACAGGAACTATCAAACAGGAACTATCAAGGAGGAACTATCAAACAGGAACTATCAAACAGGAACTATCACACAGGAACAATCAAACAGGAACTATCACACAGGAACAATCAAACAGGAACTATCACACAGGAACTATCAAACAGGAACTATCACACAGGAACTATCAAACAGGAACTATCAAACAGGAACAATCAAGGAGGAACTATCAAACAGGAACTATCAAGGAGGAACTATCAAACAGGAACTATCACACAGGAACTATCAAACAGGAACTATCAAACAGGAACTATCACACAGGAACTATCAAACAGGAACTATCAATGAGGAACTATCACACAGGAACTATCACACAGGAACAATCAAGGAGGAATTATTAAACAGGAACTATCAAACAGGAACTATCAAACAGGAACTATCACACAGGAACTATCACACAGGAACAATCAAGGAGGAATTATCAAACAGGAACTATCAAACAGGAACTATCACACAGGAACTATCAAACAGGAACTATCACACAGGAACTATCACACAGGAACAATCAAGGAGGAACTATCAAACAGGAACTATCAAACAGGAACTATCAAACAGGAACTATCACACAGGAACTATCAAACAGGAACTATCAAACATGAACTATCAAACAGGAACTATCAAACAGGAACTATCACACAGGAACTATCAAACAGGAACTATCACACAGGAACTATCAAACAGGAACTATCACACAGGCACTATCAAACAGGAACTATCACACAGAGGCTGGACTTTCAAGTTTATTCTCTTCAATCATGCTAGCCTTTTGTGGGAAATACAAAACTTTAAAAATCTGAAAAGTTTCAGAGGGGAGACAGAATGTCCTCATTCCACACGCTGATATGTTGTTCAATTGGATGTCTCTAGTGAAATCTCTAGTGGGGTTTATAGCAGGTTGTAATGGTAAATCTCTGATATGTTGTTAGTTAGATGTCTCTAGTGGAGTTTATAGCAGGTTGTAATGGTAAATCTCTGATATGTTGGGGTTTATAGCAGGTTGTAATGGTAAATATCTGATATGTTGGGGTTTATAGCAGGGTGTAATGGTAAATCTGATATGTTGGGGTTTATAGCAGGGTGTAATGGTAAATATCTGATATGTTGGGGTTTATAGCAGGTTGTAATGGTAAATCTCTGATATGTTGGGGTTTATAGCAGGGTGTAATGGTAAATCTCTGATATGTTGGGGTTTATAGCAGGGTGTAATGGTAAATCTCTATGTTGGGGTTTATAGCAGGTTGTAATGGTAAATCTCTGATATGTTGGGGTTTATAGCAGGGTGTAATGGTAAATCTCTATGTTGGGGTTTATAGCAGGGTGTAATGGTAAATCTCTGATATGTTGGGGTTTATAGCAGGGTGTCATGGTAAATCTCTATGTTGGGGTTTATAGCAGGGTGTAATGGTAAATCTGTGATATGTTGGGGTTTATAGCAGGGTGTAATGGTAAATCTCTGATATGTTGGGGTTTATAGCAGGTTGTAATGGTAAATCTCTGATATGTTGGGGTTTATAGCAGGGTGTCATGGTAAATCTCTATGTTGGGGTTTATAGCAGGGTGTAATGGTAAATCTCTATGTTGGGGTTTATAGCAGGGTGTCATGGTAAATCTCTATGTTGGGGTTTATAGCAGGGTGTAATGGTAAATCTCTATGTTGGGGTTTATAGCAGGTTGTCATGGTAAATCTCTATGTTGGGGTTTATAGCAGGGTGTAATGGTAAATCTCTATGTTGGGGTTTATAGCAGGTTGTCATGGTAAATCTCTATGTTGGGGTTTATAGCAGGGTGTAATGGTAAATCTCTATGTTGGGGTTTATAGCAGGGTGTCATGGTAAATGGAAGCTGGTGGCCTGTGTCTGGTGAGGAAGGAAGCAGACAAACAGACCCAGATGGGGGGGTCAGCGTCACCTCATTACTCTGATGGCTTCACATTATTCCAGTGTCACATTCATCCTGACAAATCAACCAGGGATTCATTGGCCTTGAACTCACAAACCATCTTCATCTATCAACACTGGGGTCTGAGAGAGGAAGCAAAGAAACACACACACACTAGGGAATACAAGTACACACACACACTAACACCACCAACACACACACAACCAACACACACACACACCACACTAGGGAATACAAGTACACACACACATTAACACACAGCAGACTCACCACGCTAACACACACACACCACACTAACACACAGTAGACTCACACCACACACACACACACACACTAACACCACCAACACACACACACCACACTAACACACACACACCACACTAACACACAGTAGACACACACACACACACACACACACACACACACACACACACACACACACACACACACACACACACACACACACGGACACACACGGACACACACGGACACACACTAACACACTGACACATATAGGATGCTATGTTGTTAGATTCTGTTATGAGGTGTGTTCTATGTTAGATTCTGTTATGAGGTGTGTTCTATGTTAGATTCTGTTATGAGGTGTGTTCTATGTTAGATTCTGTTATGAGGTGTGTTCTATGTTAGATTCTGTTATGAGGTGTGTTCTATGTTAGATTCTGTTATGAGGTGTGTTCTATGTTAGATTCTGTTATGAGGTGTGTTCTATGTTAGATTCTGTTATGAGGTGTGTTCTATGTTAGATTCTGTTATGAGGTGTGTTCTATGTTAGATTCTGTTATGAGGTGTGTTCTATGTTAGATACTGTTATGAGGTGTGTTCTATGTTAGATTCTGTTATGAGGTGTGTTCTATGTTAGATTCTGTTATGAGGTGTGTTCTATGTTAGATTCTGTTATGAGGTGTGTTCTATGTTAGATTCTGTTATGAGGTGTGTTCTATGTTAGATTCTGTTATGAGGTGTGTTCTATGTTAGATTCTGTTATGAGGTGTGTTCTATGTTGTTAGATTCTGTTATGAGGTGTGTTCTATGTTAGATTCTGTTATGAGGTATGTTCTATGTTAGATTCTGTTATGAGGTGTGTTCTATGTTAGATTCTGTTATGAGGTGTGTTCTATGTTAGATTCTGTTATGAGGTGTGTTCTATGTTAGATTTTGTTATGAGGTGTGTTCTATGTTGTTAGATTCTGTTATGAGGTGTGTTCTATGTTAGATTCTGTTATGAGGTGTGTTCTATGTTGTTAGATTCTGTTATGAGGTGTGTTCTATGTTAGATTCTGTTATGATGTGTGTTTTATGTTGTTAGATTCTGTTATGAGGTGTGTTCTATGTTAGATTCTGTTATGAGGTGTGTTCTATGTTAGATACTGTTATGAGGTGTGTTCTATGTTAGATTCTGTTATGAGGTGTGTTCTATGTTAGATTCTGTTATGAGGTGTGTTCTATGTTAGATTCTGTTATGATGTGTGTTCTATGTTAGATTCTGTTATGAGGTGTGTTCTATGTTAGATTCTGTTATGAGGTGTGTTCTATGTTGTTAGATTCTGTTATGAGGTGTGTTCTATGTTAGATTCTGTTATGATGTGTGTTCTATGTTAGATTCTGTTATGAGGTGTGTTCTATGTTAGATTCTGTTATGAGGTGTGTTCTATGTTAGATTCTGTTATGAGGTATGTTCTATGTTAGATTCTGTTATGAGGTGTGTTCTATATTAGATTCTGTTATGAGGTGTGTTCTATGTTAGATTCTGTTATGAGGTGTGTTCTATGAGGTTAGATTCTGTTATGAGGTGTGTTCTATGTTAGATTCTGTTATGAGGTGTGTTCTATGTTAGATTCTGTTATGAGGTGTGTTCTATGTTGTTAGATTCTGTTATGAGGTGTGTTCTATATTAGATTCTGTTATGAGGTGTGTTCTATGCTAGATTCTGTTATGAGGTGTGTTCTATGTTAGATTCTGTTATGAGGTGTGTTCTATGTTGTTAGATTCTGTTATGAGGTGTGTTCTATATTAGATTCTGTTATGAGGTGTGTTCTATGCTAGATTCTGTTATGAGGTGTGTTCTATGTTAGATTCTGTTATGAGGTGTGTTCTATGTTAGATTCTGTTATGAGGTGTGTTCTATGTTGTTAGATTCTGTTATGAGGCGTGTTCTATGCTAGATTCTGTTATGAGGTGTGTTCTATGTTGTTAGATTCTGTTATGAGGTATGTTCTATGTTAGATTCTGTTATGAGGTGTGTTCTATGTTAGATTCTGTTATGAGGTGTGTTCTATGTTAGATTCTGTTATGAGGTGTGTTCTATGTTAGATTCTGTTATGAGGTGTGTTCTATGTTAGATTCTGTTATGATGTGTGTTCTATGTTAGATTCTGTTATGAGGTGTGTTCTATGTTAGATTCTGTTATGAGGTGTGTTCTATGTTAGATTCTGTTATGAGGTGTGTTCTATGTTAGATTCTGTTATGAGGTGTGTTCTATGTTGTTAGATTCTGTTATGAGGTGTGTTCTATGTTAGATTCTGTTATGAGGTGTGTTCTATGTTAGATTCTGTTATGAGGCGTGTTCTATGTTAGATTCTGTTATGAGGTGTGTTCTATGTTAGATTCTGTTATGAGGTGTGTTCTATGTTAGATTCTGTTATGAGGTGTGTTCTATGTTAGATTCTGTTATGAGGTGTGTTCTATGTTAGATTCTGTTATGAGGTGTGTTCTATGTTAGATTCTATTATGAGGTATGTTCTATGTTAGATTCTGTTATGAGGTGTGTTCTATGTTAGATTCTGTTATGAGGTGTGTTCTATGTTTGATTCTGTTATGAGGTGTGTTCTATGTTAGATTCTGTTATGAGGTGTGTTCTATGTTAGATTCTGTTATGAGGTGTGTTCTATGTTAGATTCTGTTATGAGGTGTGTTCTATGTTAGATTCTGTTATGATGTGTGTTCTATGTTAGATTCTGTTATGAGGTGTGTTCTATGTTTGATTCTGTTATGAGGTGTGTTCTATGTTAGATTCTGTTATGAGGTGTGTTCTATGTTAGATTCTGTTATGAGGTGTGTTCTATGTTAGATTCTGTTATGAGGTGTGTTCTATGTTAGATTCTGTTATGAGGTGTGTTCTATGTTAGATTCTGTTATGAGGTGTGTTCTATGTTAGATTCTGTTATGGGGTGTGTTCTATGTTAGATTCTGTTATGAGTTGTGTTCTATGTTAGATTCTGTTATGAGGTGTGTTCTATGTTGTTTGATTCTGTTATGAGGTGTGTTCTATGTTAGATTCTGTTATGAGGTGTGTTCTATGTTAGATTCTGTTATGAGTTGTGTTCTATGTTAGATTCTGTTATGAGGTGTGTTCTATGTTGTTTGATTCTGTTATGAGGTGTGTTCTATGTTAGATTCTGTTATGAGGTGTGTTCTATGTTAGATTCTGTTATGAGGTGTGTTCTATGTTAGATTCTGTTATGAGGTGTGTTCTATGTTAGATTCTGTTATGGGGTGTGTTCTATGTTAGATTCTGTTATGAGGTGTGTTCTATGTTAGATTCTGTTATGAGGTGTGTTCTATGTTAGATTCTGTTATGAGGTGTGTTCTATGTTAGATTCTGTTATGGGGTGTGTTCTATGTTAGATTCTGTTATGAGGTGTGTTCTATGTTAGATTCTGTTATGAGGTGTGTTCTATGTTAGATTCTGTTATGAGGTGTGTTCTATGTTAGATTCTGTTATGAGGTGTGTTCTATGTTGTTAGATTCTGTTACGAGGTGTGTTCTATGTTGTTAGATTCTGTTATGAGGTGTGTTCTATGTTGTTAGATTCTGTTATGAGGTGTGTTCTATGTTAGATTCTGTTATGAGGTGTGTTCTATGTTAGATTCTGTTATGAGGTGTGTTCTATGTTAGATTCTGTTATGAGGTGTGTTCTATGTTAGATTCTGTTATGATGTGTGTTCTATGTTAGATTCTGTTATGAGGTGTGTTCTATGTTAGATTCTGTTATGAGGTGTGTTCTATGTTAGATTCTGTTATGAGGTGTGTTCTATGTTAGATTCTGTTATGAGGTGTGTTCTATGTTAGATTCTGTTATGAGGTGTGTTCTATGTTAGATTCTGTTATGAGGTGTGTTCTATGTTAGTGTCACGGCTTGGTCTTAGTATTTTGTGTTTTCGTTAATTAGTTGGTCAGGCCAGGGTGTGACATGGGTTTATGTTGTTGTATTTCGTAGTGGGGTTTTTTAGTTATTGGGATTGCGGCTGAGTAGGGGTGTGTGTTGCATAGGTTTGGCTGCCTGAGGCGGTTCTCAATCAGAGTCAGGTGATTCTCGTTGTCTCTGATTGGGAACCGTATTTAGGTAGCCTGGGTTTCACTTTGTATTTCGTGGGTGATTGTTCCTGTCTCTGTGTAGTTTCACCAGATAGGCTGTAATTAGGTTTCACATTCCATTTTGTTGTTTTTGTATTTGTATTCAGTTATTTCATGTACCACGATTGTTTCATTAAAAACATGAGTAACCAACACGCTGCATTTCGGTCCGACTTTCTTGCGACAAACGAAGAACGCCGTTACAGAATCACCCACCACACACGGACCGAGCAGCATGTTAACAGGCAGCGACAGCTGGAGCAGCAAAGGGAGGAGGAATTATTCGGAGTATGGACATGGGAAGACGTGTTGGATGGTAAAGGTTGTTACACTTGGGAGGAGATATTGGCCGGAAGAGATCGCCTCCCATGGGAACAGGTGGAGGCACTAAGGAGAGCAGAGGCAGCCGGAGATAGGAGCCGACGATACGAGGGAACACGGTTGGCAAGGAAGCCCGAAAAGCAGCCCAAACAAATTATTGGGGGGGGGCTTAAAGGGAGTATGGCTATGCCATGTAGGAGACCTGTGCAAACTCCCTGTGCTCACCGTTGGGCTAGAGAGACCGGGCAGGCACCGTGTTATGCTATGGAGCGCACGGTGTTTCCAGTGCGCCTCGCCTGTTCAGCGCAGCCAGTGCTTTTCTCCTCTCCTGCGCTGCTGGAGTCTCCCGCCTGTTTAGCGCAGCCAGAGCCTTTCTCCTCTACTGCGCTGCCGGAGTCTCCCGCCTGCCCAGCGGCGCCGCCAGTCTGCCCAGCGCCGCCAGTCTGCCCAGCGCCGCCAGTCTGCCCAGCGTCGCCTATCTGTCAGGATCAGTTAGATCCACCAGTCTGCCAGGATCCGCCAGAAGTGCCAGTTAGCCAGGATCCGCCAGAAGTGCCAGTCAGCCAAGATCCGCCAGAAGTGCCAGTCAGCCAGGATCCGCCAGTCAGCCAGGATCCGCCAGTTAGCCATGATCTTCTAGATCTGCCAGACAACCAGACTCTTCCAGATCTGCCAGTCAGCCAGACTCTTCCAGATCTGCCAGTCAGCCAGACTCTTCCAGATCTGCCAGTCAGCCAGACTCTTCCAGATCTGCCAGTCAGCCAGACTCTTCCAGATCTGCCAGTCAGCCAGACTCTTCCAGATCCGCCAGTCAGCCAGACTCTTCCAGATCTGCCAGTCAGCCAGACTCTTCCAGATCCGCCAGTCAGCCAGACTCTTCCAGATCTGCCAGTCAGCCAGACTCTTCCAGATCCGCCAGTCAACCAGACTCTTCCAGATCCGCCAGTCAGCCAGACTCTTCCAGATCCGCCAGTCAGCCAGACTCTTCCAGATCCGTCAGTCAGCCAGACTCTTCCAGATCCGCCAGTCAGCCAGACTCTTCCAGATCCGCCAGTCAACCAGACTCTTCCAGATCCGCTAGTCAACCAGACTCTTCCAGATCCGCCAGTCAGCCAGGATCTGCCGGATTCAACTGCCTGGCTGGGCTTCCTCTCAGTACTGGGTTTCCTCTCAGTACTGGGCTTTCTCTCAGTACTGGGCTGCCCCTCAGTCCCGAGCTGCCCCTCAGTCCCGAGCTGCCCCTCAGTCCCGAGCTGCCGCTCAGTCCCGAGCTGCCCTTCAGTCCCGAGCTGCCCCTCAGTCCCGAGCTGCCCCTCAGTCCCGAGCTGCCCCTCAGTCCCGAGCTGCCCCTCAGTCCCGAGCTTCCCCTCAGTCCCGAGCTGCTTCAGTCCCGAGCTGCCCCTCAGTCCCGAGCTGCCCCTCAGTCACGAGCTGCTCCTCAGTTCAGTGGGGTTCTGGGTGAGGACTATTAGGCCATGGTCGGTGGCGAGGGTGGATCATCCCAGGACGCGAAGGGGAGGAAGTATGACATTTATGGAGTGGGGTCCACGTCCCGAGCCGGAACCGCCACCATGGACAGACGCCCACCCGGACCTTCCCTATGGTTTTGAGGTGCGTCCGGGAGTCCGCACCTTAGGGGGGGGGTTCTGTCGCGCCTTGGTCTTAGTATTTTGTGTTTTCGTTAATTAGTTGGTCAGGCCAGGGTGTGACATGGGTTTACGTTGTTGTATTTCGTAGTGGGGTTTTTTAGTTATTGGGATTGCGGCTGAGTAGGGGTGTTGCATAGGTTTGGCTGCCTGAGGGGGTTCTCAATCAGAGTCTGGTGATTCTCGTTGTCTCTGATTGGGAACCGTATTTAGGTAGCCTGGGTTTCACTTTGTATTTCGTGGGTGATTGTTCCTGTCTCTGTGTAGTTTCACCAGATAGGCTGTAATTAGGTTTCACGTTCCGTTTTGTTGTTTTTGTATTTGTATTCAGTTATTTCATGTACCACGATTGTTTCATTAAAAACATGAGTAACCAACGCGCTGCATTTCGGTCCGACTTTCTTGCGACAAACGAAGAACGCCGTTACAGTTAGATTCTGTTATGAGGTGTGTTCTATGTTAGATTTTGTTATGAGGTGTGTTCTATGTTAGATTCTGTTATGAGGTGTGTTCTATGTTAGATTCTGTAATGAGGTGTGTTCTATGTTAGATTCTGTTATGAGGTGTGTTCTATGTTAGATTCTGTTATGAGGTGTGTTCTATGTTAGATTCTGTTATGAGGTGTGTTCTATGTTAGATTCTGTTATGAGGTGTGTTCTATGTTAGATTCTGTTATGAGGTGTGTTCTATGTTAGATTCTGTAATGAGGTGTGTTCTATGTTAGATTCTGTTATGAGGTGTGTTCTATGTTAGATTCTGTTATGAGGTGTGTTCTATGTTAGATTCTGTTATGAGGTGTGTTCTATGTTGATTCTGTTATGAGGTGTGTTCTATGTTAGATTCTGTTATGAGGTGTGTTCTATGTTAGATTCTGTTATGAGGTGTGTTCTATGTTAGATTCTGTTATGAGGTGTGTTCTATGTTAGATTCTGTTATGAGGTGTGTTCTATGTTAGATTCTGTTATGAGGTGTGTTCTATGTTGTTAGATTCTGTTATGAGGTGTGTTCTATGTTGATTCTGTTATGAGGTGTGTTCTATGTTAGATTCTGTTATGAGGTGTGTTCTATGTTAGATTCTGTTATGAGGTGTGTTCTATGTTAGATTCTGTTATGAGGTGTGTTCTATGTTAGATTCTGTTATGAGGTGTGTTCTATGTTAGATTCTGTTATGAGGTGTGTTCTATGTTGTTAGATTCTGTTATGAGGTGTGTTCTATGTTGTTAGATTCTGTAATGAGGTGTGTTCTATGTTAGATTCTGTTATGAGGTGTGTTCTATGTTAGATTCTGTTATGAGGTGTGTTCTATGTTAGATTCTGTTATGAGGTGTGTTCTATGTTAGATTCTGTTATGAGGTGTGTTCTATGAGGTTAGATTCTGTTATGAGGTGTGTTCTATGAGGTTAGATTCTGTTATGGGGTGTGTTCTATGAGGTTAGATTCTGTTTTATATTTTTTTACCCTGGATGTGTGTGTAGTGCTCGTCCTCTTCTTCTGATGAGGACTAAGAGAGATCGGACCAATTTGCAGCGTGATAATAGTGTCCATAACGGTACTTTATTTGCAAAAACATTAAACTACAAAATAACAACGTGAAAGAACGAAACAAACGAAACAGGTCCGTCTGGCACAAACACGGAAAGCAATCACCCACCACTCAAAAGTGGAACCAGGCTACCTAAGTATGGTTCTCAGTCAGGGACAACGATTGACAGCTGCCTCTGATTGAGAAACATACCAGGCCAAACACAGAAATCACAAATCATAGAAAAAGGAACATAGACAACCGACCCAACTCACGCCCTGACCATACTAAAACAAAGACATAATAAAATAACTAAGGTCAGAACGTGACAGTGTTCCATATATATATATATTAAACCACATGCAGCTTGGTTGGTAACCTGGATGGGTGTTCCATATATACACTACCGTTCAAGAGCCCTGTCCTGGAGGAAGAGCCCTGTCCCGTCCTGGAGGAAGAGCCCTGTCCTGTCCGGGATGAAGAGTCCTGTCCTGGAGGAAGAACCCTGTCCTGGAGGAAGAGCCCTGTCCTGTCCGGGATGAAGAGCCCTGTCCTGGAGGAAGAGCCCTGTCCTGGAGGAAGAGCCCTGTCCTGTCCGGGATGAAGAGCCCTGTCCTGGAGGAAGAGCCCTGTCCTGTCCGGGATGAAGAGCCCTGTCCTGGAGGAAGAGCCCTGTCCTGGAGGAAGAGCCCTGTCCTGTCCTGGAGGAAGAGCCCTGTCCTGGAGGAAGAACCCTGTCCTGGAGGAAGAGCCCTGTCCTGGAGGAAGAACCCTGTCCTGGATGAAGAGCCCTGTCCTGGAGGAAGAACCCTGTCCTGTCCTGTCCTGGATGAAGAGCCCTGTCCTGGAGGTAGAGCCCTGTCCTGTCCTGGATGAAGAACCCTGTCCTGGAGGTAGAGCCCTGTCCTGGAGGTAGAGCCCTGTCCTGTCCTGGATGAAGAGCCCTGTCCTGGAGGTAGAGCCCTGTCCTGTCCTGGATGAAGAGCCCTGTCCTGTCCTGGATGAAGAGCACTGTCCTGTCCTGGATGAAGAGCCCTGTCCTGTCCTGGAGGTAGAGCCCTGTCCTGTCCTGGAGGTAGAGCCCTGTCCTGTCCTGGAGGTAGAGCCCTGTCCTGTCCTGGAGGAAGAGCCCTGTCCTGGAGGAAGAACCCTGTCCTGTCCTGTCCTGGATGAAGAGCCCTGTCCTGTCCTGGATGAAGAGCACTGTCCTGTCCTGGATGAAGAGCCCTGTCCTGGATGAAGAGCACTGTCCTGTCCTAGAGGAAGAGCCCTGTCCTGTCCTGGATGAAGAGCCCTGTCCTGGAGGAAGAGCCCTGTCCTGGAGGAAGAGCCCTGTCCTGGAGGAAGAGCCCTGTCCTGGAGGAAGAGCCCTGTCCTGGAGGAAGAGCCCTGTCCTGGAGGAAGAGCCCTGTCCTGGATGTAGAGCCCTGTCCTGGAGGTAGATCCCTGTCCTGGAGGAAGAGCCCTGTCCTGGAGGAAGAGCCCTGCCCTGGAGGTAGAGCCCTGACCGAGAGGAAGAGCCATGCCCTGGAGGTGGAGCCCTGTCCTGGAGGAAGAGCCCTGCCCTGGAGGTAGAGCCCTATCCTGGTGGTAGAGCCCTGTCCTGGAGGAAGAGCCATGTCCTGTCCTGGAGGAAGAGCCCTGTCCTGTCCTGGAGGAAGAGCCCTGTCCTGGAGGTAGAGCCCTGTCCTGTCCTGGAGGTAGAGCCCTGTCCTGGAGGAAGAGCCCTGTCCTGGAGGAAGAGCCATGTCCTGTCCTGGATGAAGAGCCCTGTCCTGGATGAAGAGCCCTGTCCTGTCCTGGAGGAAGAGCCCTGTCCTGGAGGAAGAGCCCTGTCCTGGATGAAGAGCCCTGTCCTGGAGGTAGTGCCCTGTCCTGGAGGTAGAGCCCTGTCCTGGAGGTAGAGCCCTGTCCTGTCCTGGAGGAAGAGCCCTGTCCTGGAGGAAGAGCCCTGTCCTGGATGAAGAGCCCTGTCCTGGAGGTAGAGCTCTGTCCTGTCCTGGAGGAAGAGCCCTGTCCTGGATGAAGAGCCCTGTCCTGGAGGAAGAGTCCTGTCCTGGAGGTAGAGCCCTGTCCTGGAGGAAGAGCCCTGTCCTGGAGGTAGAGCCCTGTCCTGGAGGAAGAGCCCTGTCCTGGAGGAAGAGCCCTGTCCTGGAGGTAGAGCCCTGTCCTGGAGGTAGAGCCCTGCCCTGTCCTGGTGGAAGAGCCCTGTCCTGGAGGAAGAGCCCTGTCCTGGAGGAAGAGCCCTGCCCTGGCGGTAGAGCCCTGTCCTGGAGGAAGACCCTGTCCTGTCCTGGAGGAAGAGCCCTGTCCTGACCTGGAGGTAGAGCCCTGTCCTGGAGGAAGAGCCCTGTCCTGTCCTGGAGGAAGAGCCCTGTCCTGGAGGAAGAGTCCTGTCCTGGTGGAAGAGCCCTGTCCTGTCCTGGAGGAAGAGCCCTGCCCTGGAGGAAGAGCCCTGCCCTGGTGGAAGAGCCCTGTCCTGGAGGAAGAGCCCTGCCCTGTCCTGGTGGAAGAGCCCTGTCCTGTCCTGGTGGAAGAGCCCTGTCCTGTCCTGGAGGAAGAGCCCTGTCCTGGTGGAAGAACCCTGTCCTGGAGGAAGAGCCCTGTCCTGGAGGAAGAGCCCTGCCCTGGCGGTAGAGCCCTGTCCTGGAGGAAGAGCCCTGTCCTGGAGGTAGAGCCCTGTCCTGGAGGTAGAGCCCTGTCCTGGAGGTAGAGCCCTGTCCTGGAGGAAGAGCCCTGCCCTGGCGGTAGAGCCCTGTCCTGGAGGAAGAGCCCTGTCCTGTCCTGGTGGAAGAGCCCTGTCCTGTCCTGGAGGAAGAGCCCTGTCCTGGAGGAAGAGCCCTGTCCTGTCCTGGAGGTAGAGCCCTGTCCTGGAGGAAGAGCCCTGTCCTGTCCTGGAGGTAGAGCCCTGTCCTGGAGGAAGAGCCCTGTCCTGGAGGAAGAGCCCTGTCCTGTCCTGGATGAAGAGCCCTGTCCTGGAGGTAGAGCCCTGTCCTGGAGGTAGAGCCCTGTCCTGGAGGTAGAGCCCTGTCCTGGAGGTAGAGCCCTGTCCTGGAGGAAGAGCCCTGTCCTGGAGGTAGAGCCCTGTCCTAGAGGAAGAGCCCAGCCCTGGAGAGCCCTGTCCTGGAGGAAGAGCCCTGTCCTGTCCTGGAGGAAGAGCCCTGTCCTGGAGGTAGAGCCCTGTCCTGTCCTGGAGGTAGAGCCCTGTCCTGGAGGAAGAGCCCTGTCCTGGAGGAAGAGCCATGTCCTGTCCTGGATGAAGAGCCCTGTCCTGGATGAAGAGCCCTGTCCTGTCCTGGAGGAAGAGCCCTGTCCTGGAGGAAGAGCCCTGTCCTGGAGGAAGAGCCATGTCCTGGAGGTAGTGCCCTGTCCTGGAGGTAGAGCCCTGTCCTGGAGGTAGAGCCCTGTCCTGTCCTGGAGGTAGTGCCCTGTCCTGGAGGAAGAGCCCTGTCCTGGATGAAGAGCCCTGTCCTGGAGGTAGAGCTCTGTCCTGTCCTGGAGGAAGAGCCCTGTCCTGGATGAAGAGCCCTGTCCTGGAGGAAGAGTCCTGTCCTGGAGGTAGAGCCCTGTCCTGGAGGAAGAGCCCTGTCCTGGAGGTAGAGCCCTGTCCTGGAGGAAGAGCCCTGTCCTGGAGGAAGAGCCCTGTCCTGGAGGAAGAGCCCTGTCCTGGAGGAAGAGCCCTGCCCTGTCCTGGTGGAAGAGCCCTGTCCTGGAGGAAGAGCCCTGTCCTGGAGGAAGAGCCCTGCCCTGGCGGTAGAGCCCTGTCCTGGAGGAAGACCCCTGTCCTGTCCTGGAGGAAGAGCCCTGTCCTGACCTGGAGGTAGAGCCCTGTCCTGGAGGAAGAGCCCTGTCCTGTCCTGGAGGAAGAGCCCTGTCCTGGAGGAAGAGTCCTGTCCTGGTGGAAGAGCCCTGTCCTGTCCTGGAGGAAGAGCCCTGCCCTGGAGGAAGAGCCCTGCCCTGTCCTGGTGGAAGAGCCCTGTCCTGGAGGAAGAGCCCTGCCCTGTCCTGGTGGAAGAGCCCTGTCCTGTCCTGGTGGAAGAGCCCTGTCCTGTCCTGGAGGAAGATCCCTGTCCTGGTGGAAGAACCCTGTCCTGGAGGAAGAGCCCTGTCCTGGAGGAAGAGCCCTGCCCTGGCGGTAGAGCCCTGTCCTGGAGGAAGAGCCCTGTCCTGGAGGTAGAGCCCTGTCCTGGAGGTAGAGCCCTGTCCTGGAGGTAGAGCCCTGTCCTGGAGGAAGAGCCCTGCCCTGGCGGTAGAGCCCTGTCCTGGAGGAAGAGCCCTGTCCTGTCCTGGTGGAAGAGCCCTGTCCTGTCCTGGAGGAAGAGCCCTGTCCTGGAGGAAGAGCCCTGTCCTGTCCTGGAGGTAGAGCCCTGTCCTGGAGGAAGAGCCCTGTCCTGTCCTGGAGGTAAAGCCCTGTCCTGGAGGAAGAGCCCTGTCCTGGAGGAAGAGCCCTGTCCTGTCCTGGATGAAGAGCCCTGTCCTGGAGGTAGAGCCCTGTCCTGGAGGTAGAGCCCTGTCCTGGAGGTAGAGCCCTGTCCTGGAGGTAGAGCCCTGTCCTGGAGGAAGAGCCCTGTCCTGGAGGTAGAGCCCTGTCCTAGAGGAAGAGCCCAGCCCTGGAGAGCCCTGTCCTGGAGGTAGAGCCCTGTCCTGGAGGAAGAGTCATGTCCTGTCCTGGATATATGACACACACACACACAGTCACAACCACACACAACCACACACAACTACACATATACACACACACAACCACACACACACAACCATGCACATACACTGTCAAAAAACACAAATAACCACACACACACACACACAACCACACACACACACACAGTCACATACACACACAAAACTACACACATACGTACACACAACCACACACACAACCACACACAACTACACACAACCACACACACACACAACCACACACACACACAACCACACACACGACTACACACATACACATACACACAACCCCCCACACGACTACCCATATACACAACCACACACACAACTACACACATACACATACACACAACCACACACACACACACACACAACCACATACAGCCACAACAAACCCCTGGTCGAGCCTCTGAAGCAGCCTAGTGCAGTGAAGGACATCTGATATGTGGTTGGTCGGTTTAAATGGGGTTTTATTTTGGGATACAGGCCGATGTTTATTGTGTTTGAACTCATTTTAAATGGCGTCCCTATGGGGTGATGCTAGAAGTTATTATGAGGGCCGACGCCCCTATGGGGTGATGCTAGAAGTTATTATCAGGCCCGACGCCCCTATGGGGTGATGCTAGAAGTTATTATCAGGACCGACGGCCCTATGGGGTGATGCTAGAAGTTATTATCAGGACCGACGCCCCTATGGGGTGATGCTAGAAGTTATTATCAGGACCGACGGCCCTATGGGGTGATGCTAGAAGTTATTATCAGGACCGACGGCCCTATGGGGTGATGCTAGAAGTTATTATCAGGCCCGACGCCCCTATGGGGTGATGCTAGAAGTTATTATCAGGACCGACGGCCCTATGGGGTGATGCTAGAAGTTATTATCAGGACCGACGCCCCTATGGGGTGATGCTAGAAGTTATTACCAGGACCGACGGCCCTATGGGGTGATGCTAGAAGTTATTATCAGGACCGACGCCCCTATGGGGTGATGCTAGAAGTTATTATCAGGACCGACGCCCCTATGGGGTGATGCTAGAAGTTATTACCAGGGCTGACGCCCCTATGGGGTGATGCTAGAAGTTATTATCAGGACCGACGCCTCTATGGGGTGATGCTAGAAGTTATTATCAGAACTGACGCCCCTATGGGGTGATGCTAGAAGTTATTATCAGAACTGACGCCCCTATGGGGTGATGCTAGAAGTTATTATCAGAACTGACGCCCCTATGGGGTGATGCTAGAAGTTATTATCAGGACCGACGGCCCTATGGGGTGATGCTAGAAGTTATTATCAGAACTGACGCACCTATGGGGTGATGCTAGAAGTTATTATCAGAACTGACGCCCCTATGGGGTGATGCTAGAAGTTATTATCAGAACTGACGCCCCTATGGGGTGATGCTAGAAGTTATTATCAGAACTGACGCCCCTATGGGGTGATGCTAGAAATTATTATCAGAACTGACGCCCCTATGGGGTGATGCTAGAAGTTATTATCAGAACCGACGCCCCTATGGGGTGATGCTAGAAGTTATTATCAGAACTGACGCCCCTATGAGGTGATGCTAGAAGTTATTACCAGAACTGACGCCCCTATGGGGTGATGCTAGAAGTTATTATCAGAACTGACGCCCCTATGGGGTGATGCTAGAAGTTATTACCAGAACTGACGCCCTTATGGGGTGATGCTAGAAGTTATTACCAGAACTGACGCCCCTATGGGGTGATGCTAGAAGTTATTACCAGAACTGACGCCCCTATGGGGTGATGCTAGAAGTTATTACCAGAACTGACGCCCCTATGGGGTGATGCTAGAAGTTATTATCAGAACTGACGCGCCTATGGGGTGATGCTAGAAGTTATTATCAGGACCGACGCCCCTATGGGGTGATGCTAGAAGTTATTATCAGAACCGACGCCCCTATGGGGTGATGCTAGAAGTTATTATCAGAACTGACGCCCCTATGGGGTGATGCTAGAAGTTATTATCAGAACCGACGCCCCTATGGGGTGATGCTAGAAGTTATTATCAGAACCGACGCCCCTATGGGGTGATGCTAGAAGTTATTACCAGGGCCGACGCCACAGGATAGGATGCAGGATACAACAACGCTACAAAGTCACCTTGCTGTTGATGGCTTTAAAAGAAAATACAGTACATTTCTAGTTCCTCCGAGCTCCAACGGCTGTTGAATGCCACCACAGTGGCACATCATGTTACAATTTCTAGCCTTATTGTTATAACATGAGAAGCACTATGTTTCTGCCTTGTTATCACACATGGTCTGGAAGATTCTGTTGAAAAAATGTTTCGCGTTCCAAATGTGTGACATGACCAATAGAATCACACTTCAGACTTTCTTTCCAAATCCAGATGATTTAGACTGAGAGAGAGATGCTGTAACATGAACAGGGTCAGTTTAGACTGAGAGAGAGAGAGATGCTGTAACATGTACAGGGTCAGTTTAGACTGAGAGAGATGCTGTAACATGTACAGGGTCAGTTTAGACTGAGAGAGATGCTGTAACATGTACAGGGTCAGTTTAGACTGAGAGAGAGAGAGGTGCTGTAACATGAACAGGGTCAGTTTAGACTGAGAGAGAGGTGCTGTAACATGAACAGGGTCAGTTTAGACTGAGAGAGAGAGATGCTGTAACATGAACAGGGTCAGTTTAGACTGAGAGAGAGAGATGCTGTAACATGTACAGGGTCAGTTTAGACTGAGAGAGAGAGAGATGCTGTAACATGAACAGGGTCAGTTTAGACTGAGAGAGATGCTGTAACATGAACAGGGTCAGTTCAGACTGAGAGAGAGAGAGATGCTGTAACATGAACAGGGTCAGTTTAGACTGAGAGAGAGATGCTGTAACATGAACAGGGTCAGTTTAGACTGAGAGAGAGATGCTGTAACATGAACAGGGTCAGTTTAGACTGAGAGAGAGATGCTGTAACATGTACAGGGTCAGTTTAGACTGAGAGAGAGAGAGATGCTGTAACATGTACAGGGTCAGTTTAGACTGAGAGAGATGCTGTAACATGTACAGGGTCAGTTTAGACTGAGAGAGAGAGAGGTGCTGTAACATGAACAGGGTCAGTTTAGACTGAGAGAGAGGTGCTGTAACATGAACAGGGTCAGTTTAGACTGAGAGAGAGAGAGATGCTGTAACATGAACAGGGTCAGTTTAGACTGAGAGAGAGAGATGCTGTAACATGAACAGGGTCAGTTTAGACTGAGAGAGATGCTGTAACATGAACAGGGTCAGTTTAGACTGAGAGAGAGAGAGATGCTGTAACATGTACAGGGTCAGTTTAGTCTGAGAGAGAGAGATGCTGTAACATGAACAGGGTCAGTTTAGACTGAGAGAGATGCTGTAACATGAACAGGGTCAGTTCAGACTGAGAGAGAGAGAGATGCTGTAACATGAACAGGGTCAGTTTAGACTGAGAGAGAGATGCTGTAACATGAACAGGGTCAGTTTAGACTGAGAGAGAGATGCTGTAACATGAACAGGGTCAGTTTAGACTGAGAGAGATGCTGTAACATGAACAGGGTCAGTTTAGACTGATAGAGAGATGCTGTAACATGAACAGGGTCAGTTTAGACTGAGAGAGAGATGCTGTAACATTTACAGGGTCAGTTCAGACTGAGAGAGAGATGCTGTAACATGAACAGGGTCAGTTTAGACTGAGAGAGAGAGATGCTGTAACATGTACAGGGTCAGTTTAGACTGAGAGAGATGCTGTAACATGAACAGGGTCAGTTTAGACTGAGAGAGAGAGATGCTGTAACATGTACAGGGTCAGTTTAGACTGAGAGAGAGATGCTGTAACATGTACAGGGTCAGTTTAGACTGAGAGAGAGAGAGATGCTGTAACATGAACAGGGTCAGTTTAGACTGAGAGAGATGCTGTAACATGAACAGGGTCAGTTTAGACTGAGAGAGATGCTGTAACATGTACAAGGTCAGTTTAGACTGAGAGAGAGAGAGATGCTGTAACATTTACAGGGTCAGTTTAGACTGAGAGAGATGCTGTAACATGTACAGGGTCAGTTCAGACTGAGAGAGAGAGAGAGAGATGCTGTAACATGAACAGGGTCAGTTTAGACTGAGAGAGAGGTGCTGTAACATGAACAGGGTCAGTTTAGACTGAGAGAGAGATGCTGTAACATGTACAGGGTCAGTTTAGACTGAGAGAGATGCTGTAACATGTACAGGGTCAGTTTAGACTGAGAGAGAGAGAGATGCTGTAACATTTACAGGGTCAGTTTAGACTGAGAGAGATGCTGTAACATGTACAGGGTCAGTTCAGACTGAGAGAGAGATGCTGTAACATGTACAAGGTCAGTTTAGACTGAGAGAGAGAGAGATGCTGTAACATTTACAGGGTCAGTTTAGACTGAGAGAGATGCTGTAACATGTACAGGGTCAGTTCAGACTGAGAGAGAGAGAGAGAGATGCTGTAACATTTACAGGGTCAGTTTAGACTGAGAGAGATGCTGTAACATGTACAGGGTCAGTTTAGACTGAGAGAGAGATGCTGTAACATTTACAGGGTCAGTTTAGACTGAGAGAGAGAGAGATGCTGTAACATGAACAAGGTCAGTTTAGACTGAGAGAGAGAGAGAGATGCTGTAACATGAACAGGGTCAGTTTAGACTGAGAGAGAGATGCTGTAACATGTACAGGGTCAGTTTAGACTGAGAGAGAGATGCTGTAACATTTACAGGGTCAGTTTAGACTGAGAGAGAGATGCTGTAACATGTACAGGGTCAGTTTAGACTGAGAGAGAGAGAGATGCTGTAACATGTACAGGGTCAGTTTAGACTGAGAGAGAGAGATGCTGTAACATGAACAGGGTCAGTTTAGACTGAGAGAGAGAGAGAGAGATGCTGTAACATGAACAGGGTCAGTTTAGACTGAGAGAGAGATGCTGTAACATGTACAGGGTCAGTTTAGACTGAGAGAGATGCTGTAACATGTACAGGGTCAGTTTAGACTGAGAGAGAGAGATGCTGTAACATGTACAGGGTCAGTTTAGACTGAGAGAGAGATGCTGTAACATGAACAGGGTCAGTTTAGACTGAGAGAGAGATGCTGTAACATGAACAGGGTCAGTTTAGACTGAGAGAGATGCTGTAACATGAACAGGGTCAGTTTAGACTGAGAGAGAGAGATGCTGTAACATGAACAGGGTCAGTTTAGACTGAGAGAGAGAGAGATGCTGTAACATGAACAGGGTCAGTTTAGACTGACAGAGAGAGAGATGCTGTAACATGAACAGGGTCAGTTTAGACTGAGAGATAGATGCTGTAACATGTACAAGGTCAGTTTAGACTGAGAGATAGATGCTGTAACATGAACAGGGTCAGTTTAGACTGAGAGAGATGCTGTAACATGTACAGGGTCAGTTTAGACTGAGAGAGATGCTGTAACATGAACAGGGTCAGTTTAGACTGAGAGAGAGATGCTGTAACATGTACAGGGTCAGTTTAGACTGAGAGAGATGCTGTAACATGAACAGGGTCAGTTTAGACTGAGAGAGAGATGCTGTAACATGAACAGGGTCAGTTTAGACTGAGAGAGATGCTGTAACATGAACAGGGTCAGTTTAGACTGAGAGATAGATGCTGTAACATGAACAGGGTCAGTTTAGACTGAGAGAGATGCTGTAACATGAACAGGGTCAGTTTAGACTGAGAGAGAGATGCTGTAACATGTACAGGGTCAGTTTAGACTGAGAGAGAGAGATGCTGTAACATGAACAGGGTCAGTTTAGACTGAGAGAGATGCTGTAACATGTACAGGGTCAGTTTAGACTGAGAGAGAGAGAGATGCTGTAACATGAACAGGGTCAGTTTAGACAGAGAGAGAGATGCTGTAACATGTACAGGGTCAGTTTAGACTGAGAGAGAGATGCTGTAACATGTACAGGGTCAGTTTAGACTGAGAGATAGATGCTGTAACATGAACAGGGTCAGTTTAGACTGAGAGAGAGAGAGATGCTGTAACATGAACAGGGTCAGTTTAGACTGAGAGAGAGAGAGATGCTGTAACATGAACAGGGTCAGTTTAGACTGAGAGAGATGCTGTAACATGTACAGGGTCAGTTTAGACTGAGAGAGAGATGCTGTAACATGTACAGGGTCAGTTTAGACTGAGAGAGATGCTGTAACATGTACAGGGTCAGTTTAGACTGAGAGAGAGAGAGGTGCTGTAACATTTACAGGGTCAGTTTAGACTGAGAGAGAGAGAGGTGCTGTAACATGAACAGGGTCAGTTTAGACTGAGAGAGAGATGCTGTAACATGTACAGGGTCAGTTTAGACTGAGAGAGAGATGCTGTAACATGTACAGGGTCAGTTTAGACTGAGAGAGAGATGCTGTAACATGTACAGGGTCAGTTTAGACTGAGAGAGAGAGATGCTGTAACATGAACAGGGTCAGTTTAGACTGAGAGAGAGATGCTGTAACATGAACAGGGTCAGTTTAGACTGAGAGAGAGATGCTGTAACATTTACAGGGTCAGTTTAGACTGAGAGAGAGAGAGAGAGATGCTGTAACATGTACAAGGTCAGTTTAGACTGAGAGAGAGAGAGATGCTGTAACATGAACAGGGTCAGTTTAGACTGAGAGAGAGATGCTGTAACATTTACAGGGTCAGTTTAGACTGAGAGAGAGAGAGAGATGCTGTAACATGAACAGGGTCAGTTTAGACTGAGAGAGATGCTGTAACATGTACAGGGTCAGTTTAGACTGAGAGAGAGATGCTGTAACATGAACAGGGTCAGTTTAGACTGAGAGAGATGCTGTAACATGAACAGGGTCAGTTTAGACTGAGAGAGAGATGCTGTAACATGTACAGGGTCAGTTTAGACAGAGAGAGATGCTGTAACATGAACAGGGTCAGTTTAGACTGAGAGAGATGCTGTAACATGTACAGGGTCAGTTTAGACTGAGAGAGAGAGATGCTGTAACATGAACAGGGTCAGTTTAGACAGAGAGAGAGATGCTGTAACATGAACAGGGTCAGTTTAGACTGAGAGAGATGCTGTAACATGTACAGGGTCAGTTTAGACTGAGAGAGAGAGATGCTGTAACATGAACAGGGTCAGTTTAGACTGAGAGAGAGATGCTGTAACATGTACAGGGTCAGTTTAGACTGAGAGAGAGATGCTGTAACATGAACAGGGTCAGTTTAGACTGAGAGAGAGATGCTGTAACATGTACAGGGTCAGTTTAGACTGAGAGAGAGATGCTGTAACATGAACAGGGTCAGTTTAGACTGAGAGAGAGATGCTGTAACATGTACAGGGTCAGTTTAGACTGAGAGAGAGATGCTGTAACATGAACAGGGTCAGTTTAGACAGAGAGAGATGCTGTAACATGAACAGGGTCAGTTTAGACTGAGAGAGAGATGCTGTAACATGAACAGGGTCAGTTTAGACTGAGAGAGAGAGATGCTGTAACATGAACAGGGTCAGTTTAGACTGAGAGAGAGATGCTGTAACATGTACAGGGTCAGTTTAGACAGAGAGAGATGCTGTAACATGTACAGGGTCAGTTTAGACTGAGAGAGAGATGCTGTAACATGAACAGGGTCAGTTTAGACTGAGAGAGATGCTGTAACATTTACAGGGTCAGTTTAGACTGAGAGAGAGATGCTGTAACATGAACAGGGTCAGTTTAGACTGAGAGAGATGCTGTAACATTTACAGGGTCAGTTTAGACTGAGAGAGAGATGCTGTAACATGAACAGGGTCAGTTTAGACAGAGAGAGAGATGCTGTAACATGTACAGGGTCAGTTTAGACTGAGAGAGAGAGAGATGCTGTAACATGAACAGGGTCAGTTTAGACTGAGAGAGAGAGAGATGCTGTAACATGTACAGGGTCAGTTTAGACTGAGAGAGAGAGAGATGCTGTAACATGTACAGGGTCAGTTTAGACAGAGAGAGATGCTGTAACATGAACAGGGTCAGTTTAGACTGAGAGAGAGAGAGATGCTGTAACATGTACAGGGTCAGTTTAGACAGAGAGAGATGCTGTAACATGTACAGGGTCAGTTTAGACTGAGAGAGATGCTGTAACATGAACAGGGTCAGTTTAGACTGAGAGAGATGCTGTAACATGAACAGGGTCAGTTTAGACTGAGAGAGAGAGAGATGCTGTAACATGAACAGGGTCAGTTTAGACTGAGAGAGAGATGCTGTAACATGAACAGGGTCAGTTTAGACTGAGAGAGAGATGCTGTAACATTTACAGGGTCAGTTTAGACTGAGAGAGAGAGAGATGCTGTAACATGAACAGGGTCAGTTTAGACAGAGAGAGAGATGCTGTAACATGTACAGGGTCAGTTTAGACTGAGAGAGAGAGATGCTGTAACATGAACAGGGTCAGTTTAGACTGAGAGAGAGATGCTGTAACATGTACAGGGTCAGTTTAGACAGAGAGAGATGCTGTAACATGAACAGGGTCAGTTTAGACAGAGAGAGATGCTGTAACATGAACAGGGTCAGTTTAGACAGAGAGAGAGATGCTGTAACATGTACAGGGTCAGTTTAGACTGAGAGAGAGATGCTGTAACATGAACAGGGTCAGTTTAGACAGAGAGAGATGCTGTAACATGAACAGGGTCAGTTTAGACAGAGAGATGCTGTAACATGAACAGGGTCAGTTTAGACTGAGAGAGAGATGCTGTAACATGAACAGGGTCAGTTTAGACTGAGAGAGAGATGCTGTAACATGTACAGGGTCAGTTCAGACTGAGAGAGAGAGAGATGCTGTAACATGTACAGGGTCAGTTTAGACTGAGAGAGATGCTGTAACATGTACAGGGTCAGTTTAGACTGAGAGAGATGCTGTAACATGAACAGGGTCAGTTTAGACTGATAGAGAGATGCTGTAACATGAACAGGGTCAGTTTAGACTGAGAGAGAGATGCTGTAACATGAACAGGGTCAGTTTAGACTGAGAGAGAGATGCTGTAACATGTACAGGGTCAGTTCAGACTGAGAGAGAGAGATGCTGTAACATGTACAGGGTCAGTTTAGACTGAGAGAGATGCTGTAACATGTACAGGGTCAGTTTAGACTGAGAGAGATGCTGTAACATGAACAGGGTCAGTTTAGACTGATAGAGAGATGCTGTAACATGAACAGGGTCAGTTTAGACTGAGAGAGAGGTGCTGTAACATGAACAGGGTCAGTTTAGACTGAGAGAGAGATGCTGTAACATGAACAGGGTCAGTTTAGACTGAGAGAGAGATGCTGTAACATGAACAGGGTCAGTTTAGACAGAGAGAGATGCTGTAACATGAACAGGGTCAGTTTAGACAGAGAGAGATGCTGTAACATGTACAGGGTCAGTTCAGACTGAGAGAGAGAGAGATGCTGTAACATGTACAGGGTCAGTTTAGACTGAGAGAGATGCTGTAACATGTACAGGGTCAGTTTAGACTGAGAGAGATGCTGTAACATGAACAGGGTCAGTTTAGACTGATAGAGAGATGCTGTAACATGAACAGGGTCAGTTTAGACTGAGAGAGAGATGCTGTAACATGTACAGGGTCAGTTTAGACTGAGAGAGAGATGCTGTAACATGTACAGGGTCAGTTTAGACTGAGAGAGAGATGCTGTAACATGAACAGGGTCAGTTTAGACTGAGAGAGAGAGAGAGATGCTGTAACATGTACAGGGTCAGTTTAGACTGAGAGAGAGATGCTGTAACATGAACAGGGTCAGTTTAGACTGAGAGAGAGAGAGATGCTGTAACATGTACAGGGTCAGTTTAGACTGAGAGAGAGATGCTGTAACATGTACAGGGTCAGTTTAGACTGAGAGAGAGATGCTGTAACATGTACAGGGTCAGTTTAGACTGAGAGAGAGAGAGATGCTGTAACATGTACAGGGTCAGTTTAGACTGAGAGAGAGATGCTGTAACATGAACAGGGTCAGTTTAGACTGAGAGAGAGAGAGATGCTGTAACATGTACAGGGTCAGTTTAGACTGAGAGAGAGAGAGATGCTGTAACATGAACAGGGTCAGTTTAGACTGAGAGAGATGCTGTAACATGAACAGGGTCAGTTTAGACTGAGAGAGAGATGCTGTAACATGTACAGGGTCAGTTTAGACTGAGAGAGATGCTGTAACATGTACAGGGTCAGTTTAGACTGAGAGAGAGATGCTGTAACATGAACAGGGTCAGTTTAGACAGAGAGAGATGCTGTAACATTTACAGGGTCAGTTTAGACTGAGAGAGAGATGCTGTAACATGTACAGGGTCAGTTTAGACTGAGAGAGATGCTGTAACATGTACAGGGTCAGTTTAGACTGAGAGAGAGATGCTGTAACATGAACAGGGTCAGTTTAGACTGAGAGAGATGCTGTAACATGAACAGGGTCAGTTCAGACTGAGAGAGAGAGAGATGCTGTAACATTTACAGGGTCAGTTTAGACTGAGAGAGAGATGCTGTAACATGTACAGGGTCAGTTTAGACTGAGAGAGAGAGATGCTGTAACATGTACAGGGTCAGTTTAGACTGAGAGAGAGATGCTGTAACATGAACAGGGTCAGTTTAGACTGAGAGAGAGATGCTGTAACATGTACAGGGTCAGTTTAGACTGAGAGAGAGATGCTGTAACATGTACAGGGTCAGTTTAGACTGAGAGAGAGATGCTGTAACATGTACAGGGTCAGTTTAGACTGAGAGAGAGATGCTGTAACATGTACAGGGTCAGTTTAGACTGAGAGAGAGATGCTGTAACATGTACAGGGTCAGTTTAGACTGAGAGAGAGATGCTGTAACATGAACAGGGTCAGTTTAGACTGAGAGAGAGATGCTGTAACATGAACAGGGTCAGTTTAGACTGAGAGAGAGATGCTGTAACATTTACAGGGTCAGTTTAGACTGAGAGAGAGAGAGAGAGAGAGATGCTGTAACATGTACAAGGTCAGTTTAGACTGAGAGAGAGAGAGATGCTGTAACATGAACAGGGTCAGTTTAGACTGAGAGAGAGATGCTGTAACATTTACAGGGTCAGTTTAGACTGAGAGAGAGAGAGAGATGCTGTAACATGAACAGGGTCAGTTTAGACTGAGAGAGATGCTGTAACATGTACAGGGTCAGTTTAGACTGAGAGAGAGATGCTGTAACATGAACAGGGTCAGTTTAGACTGAGAGAGATGCTGTAACATGAACAGGGTCAGTTTAGACTGAGAGAGAGATGCTGTAACATGTACAGGGTCAGTTTAGACAGAGAGAGATGCTGTAACATGAACAGGGTCAGTTTAGACTGAGAGAGATGCTGTAACATGTACAGGGTCAGTTTAGACTGAGAGAGAGAGAGATGCTGTAACATGAACAGGGTCAGTTTAGACAGAGAGAGAGATGCTGTAACATGAACAGGGTCAGTTTAGACTGAGAGAGATGCTGTAACATGTACAGGGTCAGTTTAGACTGAGAGAGAGATGCTGTAACATGAACAGGGTCAGTTTAGACTGAGAGAGAGATGCTGTAACATGTACAGGGTCAGTTTAGACTGAGAGAGAGATGCTGTAACATGAACAGGGTCAGTTTAGACTGAGAGAGAGATGCTGTAACATGAACAGGGTCAGTTTAGACTGAGAGAGAGATGCTGTAACATGTACAGGGTCAGTTTAGACTGAGAGAGAGATGCTGTAACATGAACAGGGTCAGTTTAGACTGAGAGAGAGATGCTGTAACATGTACAGGGTCAGTTTAGACTGAGAGAGAGAGATGCTGTAACATGAACAGGGTCAGTTTAGACAGAGAGAGATGCTGTAACATGAACAGGGTCAGTTTAGACTGAGAGAGAGATGCTGTAACATGAACAGGGTCAGTTTAGACTGAGAGAGAGAGATGCTGTAACATGAACAGGGTCAGTTTAGACTGAGAGAGAGATGCTGTAACATGTACAGGGTCAGTTTAGACAGAGAGAGATGCTGTAACATGTACAGGGTCAGTTTAGACTGAGAGAGAGATGCTGTAACATGAACAGGGTCAGTTTAGACTGAGAGAGATGCTGTAACATTTACAGGGTCAGTTTAGACTGAGAGAGAGATGCTGTAACATGAACAGGGTCAGTTTAGACTGAGAGAGATGCTGTAACATTTACAGGGTCAGTTTAGACTGAGAGAGAGATGCTGTAACATGAACAGGGTCAGTTTAGACAGAGAGAGAGATGCTGTAACATGTACAGGGTCAGTTTAGACTGAGAGAGAGAGATGCTGTAACATGAACAGGGTCAGTTTAGACTGAGAGAGAGAGATGCTGTAACATGTACAGGGTCAGTTTAGACTGAGAGAGAGAGAGATGCTGTAACATGTACAGGGTCAGTTTAGACAGAGAGAGATGCTGTAACATGAACAGGGTCAGTTTAGACTGAGAGAGAGAGAGATGCTGTAACATGTACAGGGTCAGTTTAGACAGAGAGAGATGCTGTAACATGTACAGGGTCAGTTTAGACTGAGAGAGAGAGAGATGCTGTAACATGAACAGGGTCAGTTTAGACTGAGAGAGAGATGCTGTAACATGTACAGGGTCAGTTTAGACTGAGAGAGAGAGAGATGCTGTAACATGAACAGGGTCAGTTTAGACTGAGAGAGAGATGCTGTAACATGAACAGGGTCAGTTTAGACTGAGAGAGAGAGAGATGCTGTAACATGTACAGGGTCAGTTTAGACTGAGAGAGAGAGAGATGCTGTAACATGTACAGGGTCAGTTTAGACAGAGAGAGAGATGCTGTAACATGTACAGGGTCAGTTTAGACTGAGAGAGAGAGAGATGCTGTAACATGAACAGGGTCAGTTTAGACTGAGAGAGAGATGCTGTAACATGTACAGGGTCAGTTTAGACAGAGAGAGATGCTGTAACATGAACAGGGTCAGTTTAGACAGAGAGAGATGCTGTAACATGAACAGGGTCAGTTTAGACAGAGAGAGAGATGCTGTAACATGTACAGGGTCAGTTTAGACTGAGAGAGAGAGAGATGCTGTAACATGAACAGGGTCAGTTTAGACAGAGAGAGATGCTGTAACATGAACAGGGTCAGTTTAGACAGAGAGAGAGATGCTGTAACATGAACAGGGTCAGTTTAGACTGAGAGAGAGATGCTGTAACATGAACAGGGTCAGTTTAGACTGAGAGAGAGATGCTGTAACATGTACAGGGTCAGTTCAGACTGAGAGAGAGAGATGCTGTAACATGTACAGGGTCAGTTTAGACTGAGAGAGATGCTGTAACATGTACAGGGTCAGTTTAGACTGAGAGAGATGCTGTAACATGAACAGGGTCAGTTTAGACTGATAGAGAGATGCTGTAACATGAACAGGGTCAGTTTAGACTGAGAGAGAGATGCTGTAACATGAACAGGGTCAGTTTAGACTGAGAGAGAGATGCTGTAACATGTACAGGGTCAGTTCAGACTGAGAGAGAGAGAGATGCTGTAACATGTACAGGGTCAGTTTAGACTGAGAGAGATGCTGTAACATGTACAGGGTCAGTTTAGACTGAGAGAGATGCTGTAACATGAACAGGGTCAGTTTAGACTGATAGAGAGATGCTGTAACATGAACAGGGTCAGTTTAGACTGAGAGAGAGGTGCTGTAACATGAACAGGGTCAGTTTAGACTGAGAGAGAGATGCTGTAACATGAACAGGGTCAGTTTAGACTGAGAGAGAGATGCTGTAACATGAACAGGGTCAGTTTAGACAGAGAGAGATGCTGTAACATGAACAGGGTCAGTTTAGACAGAGAGAGATGCTGTAACATGTACAGGGTCAGTTCAGACTGAGAGAGAGAGAGATGCTGTAACATGTACAGGGTCAGTTTAGACTGAGAGAGATGCTGTAACATGTACAGGGTCAGTTTAGACTGAGAGAGATGCTGTAACATGAACAGGGTCAGTTTAGACTGATAGAGAGATGCTGTAACATGAACAGGGTCAGTTTAGACTGAGAGAGAGATGCTGTAACATGTACAGGGTCAGTTTAGACTGAGAGAGAGATGCTGTAACATGTACAGGGTCAGTTTAGACTGAGAGAGAGATGCTGTAACATGAACAGGGTCAGTTTAGACTGAGAGAGAGAGAGAGAGATGCTGTAACATGTACAGGGTCAGTTTAGACTGAGAGAGATGCTGTAACATGAACAGGGTCAGTTTAGACTGAGAGAGAGAGAGATGCTGTAACATGTACAGGGTCAGTTTAGACTGAGAGAGAGATGCTGTAACATGAACAGGGTCAGTTTAGACTGAGAGAGAGATGCTGTAACATGTACAGGGTCAGTTTAGACTGAGAGAGAGAGAGATGCTGTAACATGTACAGGGTCAGTTTAGACTGAGAGAGAGATGCTGTAACATGAACAGGGTCAGTTTAGACTGAGAGAGAGAGAGATGCTGTAACATGTACAGGGTCAGTTTAGACTGAGAGAGAGAGAGATGCTGTAACATGAACAGGGTCAGTTTAGACTGAGAGAGATGCTGTAACATGAACAGGGTCAGTTTAGACTGAGAGAGAGATGCTGTAACATGTACAGGGTCAGTTTAGACTGAGAGAGAGATGCTGTAACATGTACAGGGTCAGTTTAGACTGAGAGAGATGCTGTAACATGAACAGGGTCAGTTTAGACTGAGAGAGAGATGCTGTAACATGTACAGGGTCAGTTTAGACTGAGAGAGAGATGCTGTAACATGTACAGGGTCAGTTTAGACTGAGAGAGATGCTGTAACATGTACAGGGTCAGTTTAGACTGAGAGAGATGCTGTAACATGTACAGGGTCAGTTTAGACTGAGAGAGATGCTGTAACATGAACAGGGTCAGTTTAGACTGAGAGAGAGAGAGATGCTGTAACATGAACAGGGTCAGTTTAGACTGAGAGAGAGATGCTGTAACATGAACAGGGTCAGTTTAGACTGAGAGAGAGAGATGCTGTAACATGAACAGGGTCAGTTTAGACTGAGAGAGATGCTGTAACATGTACAGGGTCAGTTTAGACTGAGAGAGAGAGAGATGCTGTAACATGAACAGGGTCAGTTTAGACTGAGAGAGAGATGCTGTAACATGAACAGGGTCAGTTTAGACTGAGAGAGATGCTGTAACATGTACAGGGTCAGTTTAGACTGAGAGAGAGATGCTGTAACATGAACAGGGTCAGTTTAGACTGAGAGAGAGATGCTGTAACATGTACAGGGTCAGTTTAGACTGAGAGAGAGAGAGATGCTGTAACATGAACAGGGTCAGTTTAGACAGAGAGAGAGAGATGCTGTAACATTTACAGGGTCAGTTTAGACTGAGAGAGAGAGAGATGCTGTAACATGAACAGGGTCAGTTTAGACTGAGAGAGAGAGATGCTGTAACATTTACAGGGTCAGTTTAGACTGAGAGAGAGATGCTGTAACATGAACAGGGTCAGTTTAGACAGAGAGAGAGATGCTGTAACATTTACAGGGTCAGTTTAGACTGAGAGAGAGATGCTGTAACATGAACAGGGTCAGTTTAGACTGAGAGAGATGCTGTAACATGAACAGGGTCAGTTTAGACTGAGAGAGAGATGCTGTAACATGAACAGGGTCAGTTTAGACTGAGAGAGAGATGCTGTAACATGTACAGGGTCAGTTTAGTCTGAGAGAGATGCTGTAACATGAACAGGGTCAGTTTAGACTGAGAGAGAGATGCTGTAACATGAACAGGGTCAGTTTAGACTGAGAGAGAGATGCTGTAACATGAACAGGGTCAGTTTAGACTGAGAGAGAGATGCTGTAACATGAACAGGGTCAGTTTAGACTGAGAGAGATGCTGTAACATGAACAGGGTCAGTTTAGACTGAGAGAGAGAGAGAGGTGCTGTAACATTTACAGGGTCAGTTTAGACTGAGAGAGAGATGCTGTAACATTTACAGGGTCAGTTTAGACAGAGAGAGATGCTGTAACATGTACAGGGTCAGTTTAGACTGAGAGAGAGATGCTGTAACATGTACAGGGTCAGTAAGTCTTCATCTGCACCAGATCCTCCAACAGCGTCCTTCGTATTCCAGATATTTTATATAAGAAGAAGAAGACTGGTAACATACCTGCAGCCGGCCGTCCGTAACGACGAGGAGCTGAACCAACTGCTCGGCGGTGTGACCATCCCTCGGGGCGGTGTGACCATCCCTCGGGGCGGTGTGACCATCCCTCGGGGCGGTGTGACCATCCCTCGGGGCGGTGTGACCATCCCTAGGGGCGGTGTGACCATCCCTCGGGGCGGTGTGACCATCCCTCGGGGCGGTGTGACCATCCCTCGGGGCGGTGTGACCATCCCTCGGGGTGGTGTGACCATCCCTCGGGGCGGTGTGACCATCCCTCGGGGCGGTGTGACCATCCCTCGGGGCGGTGTGACCATCCCTCAGGGTGGTGTGACCATCCCTTTATGTAGTGTTGTGGTGTCTCTCTTTATGTAGATTTGTGGTGTCTCTCTTTATGTAGTGTTGTGGTGTCTCTCTTTATGTAGTGTTGTGGTGACTCTCTTTATGTAGTGTTGTGGTGTCTATATGTAGTGTTGTGGTGTCTATATGTAGTGTTGTGGTGTCTATATGTAGTGTTGTGGTGTCTATACGTAGTGTTGTGGTGTCTATATGTAGTGTCGTGGTGTCTATACGT